>NC_056726.1:1135257181-1135557181 GCF_019279795.1 Protopterus annectens | reverse complement strand
AGTTTCACTGTGAGGGCACCACAAGGGACAGTTCTAGGACCACTTCTGTTTGTATTATTGATTTCAGACTTTCTGGTGTATATACTGAAATATGGATTATTTATTTATTTAGTTAGTTATTCATTCATTCATTCATTTATTCATTTACCAGGAAAATCCGACTGGACACAGGTCCTTTTTCAGAGGAGGCCCAGGGAGAAAAGCTCCACACAAAGATACATTAAGTACAGAGCTAATAAGAAAAATGCTAATATAAATTCAATTGAACAATGTCAGCAAAAAGCCAGAACATAAAATATAAATAACATAGTTACATGCGTGACACTGGATATACATGGAGTATACAATCATACATGCATAGGAGCATTGGATATATCTTGGATGGCACTTATTAAAATTAGTACAAATAGTAACAAACACAGCAATAATATAGTAATAAGCTTGTTAGACATAACAAAATGTCTGTAAAGAGAGAGAGATAAAGCAATGTTTGGTTAGATGTGTATTAGGTGGGTTCAGAGACTAGGAGGAAATAGTAGGGGAAGATTAAGGAGTGCGAGAGGAAACAGAGAAGTAGTATAGGTGGAATAGATGTTAGGGAGATGCCTTAGTATAGAGATGAAGTGCGGTATTAAAGGAAGTTAAAAAGAATTGCCAGTTAGTTAAAAAGGATTAGTAAGTTTGCTGGCAGCACAAAAATTGGGACAATTGTGAGCTTAATAAAGGAGCAAGCTAAGCTGCATGGTTTTGTGAATGCCTTAAACTTGTGGTCACTGAAAAAGCAAATGGATTTTAATGTCAGGAAAACAAAAATACTGCACTTTGGCAAAAACAGTCCCTGTTACCCATACACCATAAATGATGTTATACTTGAAAGTGAGGAGAAGGTTAAGGATTTGGGTATTATTGTAGATAGGGGACTGCTTTATGGAGATAATGATCAAACTACAACTAGATAGTGCTACATCATTATAACGGATATCTTAAGAAGCCTTAACAATAGGGAAGAAAATGTTGTACTACCTATCTACAAGGGCTGTAATACAACCTAGTAAAACCTATAATTGAATATTGTGCAGTTGCCTGTGTATAATTCAGTACTATATGCAGGTAATGATCCAAAGATATTTGATAGACAAGTCATTAGATTTAACTGCCTGTGCTATGAGAACAGGGTAAAAACAAGTGTCATTGTATTTGCTTATAAATAGATTGGTAAGGGGCAATTTAATTTGGATCTATAAATGTGTGAATGTTTACACCATGGTAGTAAAACTAGGAAATGAATTTAGAGCTTACGTTATTGGAACCAGAAACAACTGTTTATTTGTGAACCATCTTCCTTATAAGAGTAGTACAGAGACAAGATCATTCCATGTAAGCTGCCTGTTTGTCCTTAGTGGAGTGGTTTAAGGCAGTAACTTGTAGTCTATTGGCCATTTTGGGTCATTTCCTGTCTTTTCCAGCCCCCTGCTATAAAGCGCGTTTTAGCGCGATTTAGCGCAGAGTTGCCACTGTTGCACACTAGGGCAGCGTCGGTTTAGCAGGTTTAAACTATTCGGGCTACCTAAAGTCCACTCTTCAAATTTTCCCTTAAAACTACCTTCCTCGAACTATACTACTGTTCTAATCAGCGTATCCTAAAACTAAAAAGATCATCTCTACTTGACTCCAAGTAGACTATTCTCTATATGTTGAACCTAGCACTTGCTCCTACAGTACTTATTACCTTGATACAGCACTCTTGTCATAAATAGTACCCCAAAAAGGCAAACCCCCATTTCTCGGTCACCCACATCCCCCAGAATCTCTTTTAAAGTTTTTTTGTCTATTCCTTCTAGCATGTTGAGGGATCAGTTGCTAGTGTCCTCTCCTGCTCAGCTGGTGAACCTGGGAATATTGAGGCAATGTTACAATTGCCTCATGTACACAGACAACCCTCTCCTCCTCCCACAAAACACAAATACATGTGAGAGATGCAACTGTACGGCCAAACTGGAGGCTGAGCTCTCTCAACATAGGACTGGCAAGACCAGTCAGGAGGAGAAGGTAACCACACACACTATAGACCCAGTCTCACATAGTACCATCACAACCTCAAATCATACACATAAACACACAAAGACATACTCGGAGGCTCTGATCAAAAATCTACCAAAACAGCAGAGGCCACCAAAGCAGACACCCAAACAACCACCACCTCAGAACACAACACCTGCAACACATAGACCTCACAGTCAGAGTGTCAAACAGTCACAGCCCTTAAGGCCAAACACAATGCCAGACACACTAGTCATTGGTGACTCCATAGTCAGACACACTGATGTCCCGCTCACCAGACTGAGTAAGGAGAGAGTTGCAGTAAGCTGCCTGTCGGGCGCTAGAATCCGCCACATAATGCAAGCACTCAGGTCTCTCAACAGCAGGTACAAATACGACTCAGTCATTGTCCACGCTGGTGTAAACGACCTGAGATGTACCTCCTTGGACTACATGAAAAGAGACATTGAGGAGCTCTCTGATTATGTAGCCCAGGCAGGTATGACCCTGACCTTGAGCAGTATCCTACCTTCACCAAGAATGATGCCACAATACAGAGATAAGATGATCAGCTTTAACAATTGGCTTAAACTCTGGTGTCATTCAAAGGGGATCCAATGTCTGTCTGCCTGGGATGACATGCTGGACAAGCCACGCTGCTTCGCAAGGGACGGCTTGCACCTGTCACCCCTGGGATTCCGGATATTGGCAAAGGCTCTTGCCACCCCATAGTGCCTTTTTAGGCAAGGCTCAAATTCTAAACCTACCACCCTAGAACACAAAAGGGAAAAAACTAAGGGTAATGCTGCTCAATGCCAGAAGTCTAAATCTCAAAATGCACGCACTCGAGGCCCTTCTCAGTATGGAGAACATCGATGTCTGTGTTGTGACAGAAACCTGGTTCAAGGCTCCTGAGAGCACCCCAGCACTATCAGGTTTTACCTCATATCATGCTCCGGACCCAAAATCCGGACAATACCAAGAAAGGAGGGGGGGTATCCATATTCATCAAGGACACCCACACCTCAAGACTGGTGGCAACGCACGATGCATCGGAGACCATCCAGGTGCAATTAACCATAGGCAAGACTGCTCTGCAAATTGTAGCATGTTACAGGCCACCCTCACAAACTCAGGAACCTCACATGGCCTTCCTGAAAACACTGGAGGATAAATGTATCACCAAACACCATCATACTAGGTGACTTCAATTACCCTAATATAGACTGGGAACACTACTCAAGCCCAAACACCCTAGCCCAAAAGTTACTGGAATTCATAAACTCAAATGCCATGGAACAACTAGTCACCATCCCCACAAGAGGAGAAAACATACTTGATCTCATCATCACGAACATGGGAGCACAATGTTCAACACCGGAAGTATACCCCTCACTGGTGAGATCAGATCACAAACTAATCTCACTGGAGGTCCTCATCCCACCCCCACCTGAAATAAAAAAGACCACAGTAAATAACTTCTTGAAAGCCGACTTCACACTTCTAAAGACTAGTGTGGTCTCCTTTAAGGCCCCCGAGCCGGCGGAAAACAGTACTCAAGCCGCTGAATCACTTACAAATGCCTTCTACCAGCACCTGCAAGACTGCATGGATAAGGCAATCCTAAGCAAAACAAAGACTCTTTGTACCAAAGGCAAGCGTCCAGTCTGGTGGACCCCAGCCATAAACAAACTCTACAACAAAAGGAGGAAGCTACTACAAGATAGAGCAAAATCCTTAAAAGGTAAGACACCTTTGATCACTATAAGTAAAAAACTAAGAGCTCTCATAAAATCATCCAAAGCAAATTTTGAGAGAAAAATAGCTAAAGACTCAAAAGACAATCATAAGGCCTTCTTTAGCTATGTTAGAAACCTGGGAGGAAACTCCCAGATATGCTCAGAACTAGTTCAAAATGATGTGAAGATTACTGATCCTACAGACATTGCCAACATACTGGCTGACAGGTTCAGTGCAAACTTCACACCCCCCTCCCCCCCAAAAGGAGAGATATCTATACCAAATGACTACAGCCCCCCAAACATCTCTAACGCCCAAGTGAGAACTGCTCTCTCCAAAGCAAAAAACACAGCATCCATGGGACCTGATGGTGTCCCCGGCTGTGTGCTCCACGAACTCAACGAGGAATTAAACCCACAGCTAGGACAGCTGTTTAATCATAGTCTCACCTCTGGATACGTACCCAGGGAGTGGCGCACTGCAACTGTGGTCCCACTTCACAAAGGCGGTGCCTCCACCGACCCTGGAAATTACCAGCCCATTAGCTTGACAAGCCTTATCTGCAAAGCCATGGAGAGGATCATAATGGACCTCATAAATAAAGACATAGGGAATTTGCAGACTTTGGATCCAACCCAGTTTGGCTTTGTCAAAGGCAGATCATGCCTTTTAAACTTGGTTGACTTTTTCGAAACAGTCACCAAAGCCATTGATGAGGGAAAGGGAAATACAGCCTACCTCGATCTGGCGAAGGCCTTTGATACAATACCCCACTCGGGTATCATTGAAAAACTCATCAGCTTAAATGTTAACCCATACATCACAAGATGGGTTGCAAACTGGCTGAGTGACAGAACCCACAGGGTCAGAGTTGCTGGCGCCATGTCAGACTCAAAGCCTGTCACAAGTGGTGTCCCACAGGGCTCAGTCCTGGGCCCACTCTTGTTTGGCATCTACTTTTCCGAAGTACAAGCAAACACAGGAGGGTTATGGCTGACAAAGTTTGCAGATGACTGCAAACTGGGCGCCATAGTCGAAAACACATCTGACACAGATATCCTTCAGAAGGGTCTCACAGAAACGGATAACTGGTGCCAGAGCCATGGCCTAAAGTTAAATGCCAAAAAATGCATAGTCATACCCTTCGGGAAAAACAAGGTTACCCCTAGCTACCATATAGGTGGCAACCCACTGAGCACAGAAGAAGTTATCAGGGACCTGGGGACCCAGGTTGACAGTAGCCTGTCATTCGACACCCATGTAGCTAAAGTAGTTAGGAAGACCTTCTACATTGCCCACCTTATCATGAAGGGATTCACATCTAGATCAAGGGAGGTCATAGTCTCCCTATACTCATCACTCATCAGACCAATGATTGAGTACAATGCCCCATTCGGAATGTATCTGACCCGACACTTGCAGCAGCTGGAGAGGCCACAAAAGTTCCTCACCAAAAGGATAAAGGGTCTCAAAAATCTGTCCTATGCTGCCCGACTGAAAGAACTCCAGCTCTATTCAGTCGCCACCGCTTGCTCAGAGGTGACCTTTGCCTGACATACACCGCCATGTCAAACCCAGATTTGATGAATATGCTTCACCTCAAAAAATCTAGATCCGTCAGAGCCACAAGAGCGGGAGACTTAAACCTCGACATGACTATTAATAGGACGTGCTGGAGGGATAGATTCATCACCCAAAGACTCCCTATGCTGTGGAACAAAATCCTGGTATATGTGAGGCAGAGCACCTCGCTGGCCTTGTTCAAGAGAAATCTTGACCAATGGATGGGAGATCGCAGATATACCCCAGGGATTACCTCAGTGTCACTACTAGACAGAGGCACAGCAAAATAATGGGTATAGTTCCCCATACTAAAGGGGTGGCATAAGCCACAAAACTATGGGCTAGGCTTGTAAATGCCCTCGGGCAGATAGCCTAGTATGAACCTATGAACCTATGAACCTATGTAAAAACTGGTAAACTGTGGAATAGCTTCCAATAGAATTTAGAAACACTGGAAATTTGGAGGCATTTAAGGGTGCACTGGACTAATGATTGACAAAGATATATATGATTATTCTATTAAACCTGGCAAATTCTTGTAAAGTCTCCTACGATTCTGCTCATTGTTTGAATTTAGGAAGATCTAAAGATGTTATAATTCCATTATACTCAGTCCTCATCAGACCAATAACTGAGAATAATACTCCCTTTTGCATAGACTTCACCAGACACTTGCAACAACTGGAGAGACCACAGGGGTTTCTCACTAGAAAATTGAAATGCATGCAAGGTAAACACAGTCACATGTATGTGGGTGAAACTGCACATCAGATGTGTGCCTAATTATAGGTTCATAGAAGCTTATTAGGCTAATAGCTCAAGAGCCCTTATAAGCCTAGCCATATTTATCCCGAGTTGCCCCAATTGTCGGTGTTTAGGTGAGTGAAGCTCGAAGGATTAAGGTCTATGGTGGTTAATACCAACTTCCTCTATTCAGGATGGACATGGCTGCCACCCCACCAGTGAATTTGTGGTCATCCATCCATTGATCTAGGTTGCATTTGAAGAGGGTCAGGAATGGCTTTGTTTCGCATAAATTGGAAGCTTGTTCCGGAGAAGTGGCAGACTCTGAGAGATGTATCCATCTCTCCAATGTGACCTGCTCATGTCAGAGGCTTGGTTAAGATCCCTGGAGCGAGTGACCCTCACATGCAGTTTGATTTACAAATGTGTAGCATTTCCATCAGGGCTGGGTCAGAGACTGCCATGTAAGCCAGGCAAAGGTCACCCCTTAGCAACCTTTAGGAGACAGTCTACAGTGACAAGGTTTTCAGTCTTTCTGTGTAAGACTTGTTTTCTGTATCTTGTAATTTCTTAGTGAGAAACCCCTGTGGTCTCTCCAGTTGTTGCAAGTGTCTGGTGAAGTATATGCAAAAGGGAGTATTATTCTCAGTTATTGGTCTGATGAGGACTGAGTATAATGGAATTATAACATCTTTAGATCTAGATGCAATACCTTTACTTATAAGATATGCCACATGGAAGGATTTCCTTACTGCTGTACATATGTGATGGTCAAAGTTCAGATTATTATCAATCTGAGTACCTAGATCACGTACCACTGGGTCTACACTTAAGGGGCTGCTGTCTATAATGTAATTAGCAGAGAAGTCAGCTTTCTCAAAGGGAATAATAATGCATTTTTTGTATTTAGTTTTAATCCACGGCTGTGGCATCAATCATTTGCCTACATTAACCCAATCTGCAGTATATTAACATCTTTGGCAGACTCAGTGATTGCTCCCAGTTTGCAATCATCAGCGGACTTGGTCAGCCACAGGCCAACCAAGTTTGCCTGGACTTCTGAGAAATAAATTATGAACAGTAAGTGGACCAACACAGAATCCTGTGGTATACCACTGGCGGCTGATATTTTGCTAGAGGTGAAGTCACCAAATTTGGCAGTATGTGTCCTGTCAGTGAGCCAGTTGGCTACCCATCTGGTAATGCAGGGTTAATTCCCAAGTTGGAGTATTTCTCTATAACATCTGAGTGGGGGATTGTGTCAAATATCTTGGTTAGGTCAAGATAGGTGGTATGCACTGTCTTTCCCTTGTCCAGAGCCTTGGTGACTTTCTCAAAGAAGTCAGACTATGTTTAACCAACATGATCTATGTTTATCAAATCCAAACTGGGTTGGCTGCAGAGTTTGAAGATTACCTATGTCCTTGTTAATAAGGTGCAGAATGGTTCTTTCCATGGCCTTGCAGATGAGGCTAGTCAAGCTTATGGGCCTATAATTCTTAGGATCAGTTAATGGTCCCCCTTTGTGTAGATGGATTACTGTTGCTGTCTTCTATTCCACCGGAGCACAGCCAGTTCTCAGGTGGTGGTTAAACAGGAATCCAAGTGGGTTTGCTTGGCCATGTTTTAAGTTGTTTAAAATGCAACCTGGGATGTTATCTGGTCCCACTGTTGCAGAAATTCAAGATAATCTGCTCTTTGAGATTATGGGCTGAGGAATGTTATACTTTGGGAGATGACTGGATGGGACAGGGGGGTGAAATTTGCTCCAAATCTGTCAGCTAGCAAGTTGGCTATTATCTCTGATTGAATATGTGCAGTGCCATCCACAACTGGGTCAGCACATAGCTGGGTATTCCCTTTTAGATTTTGGACATAGTTAAAGATGTCTTGTGCTTATCCTTAGTTAGGGAGGCTATTTTTACTTTTTATTTAGCTTTGGAGAAATTGACAAATCTCTAATTTATTTGTTTAAGCCAGAGAGGGATTTTTTTTCTGCTGATCCAGTTCCCTCTTCCTCTTGGACATTAGTTTCTTTTCTCTTGTTGTATAGCCTGTTTATGCTAGGTTCCACCAGGGTGGCTTATTTTTTTGGCAAAAAATGGTTTTAATCTGCTCAGATACCGACAATTCTATATAACTGCTTAAGTGTCTATACAGAGCATTGGTGTACACCTCTGCAGATGAGTCTATGTTATCTGCATTTGAGGGGGATTTGAAACTTTTTATACCATTGCTTAGTAGGAGGTAATTTTTCTTTGAAAAAATTCTTAAGTGCTTTTGAGGGATATCTGGTTTTATAATTACATTAAACAAGACTGATTTATGGTCCTCTCTTACCAGGGAGATTATCACACAATGGGATGTGCAGTGCTCTCCTATATTAATGAGTACTATGTCCAGAACATTTCTGCCTCATTTGGGTGTGCTGACTAGCGGTTCCAAAGCATTTGCACTGACAAAGTCCAAGAACCTCTGAGCCAGCATGTTTGTGGTCATGTATGTTTTCCAGCTGATGGTAGGATAATTGAAATCACCGATAATTGAAATCACCCATGAGTAAAGTGATGGGCTGTATGGCTAGTGACTCCACTAAGTCCAGGTATGCAGTATGCTTTTTCCTGTTTCATAGTGGGGGACCTATTGGGTGTGGCGAGATCCATTCATTTGTGTACATGTTTGTACAGTGCATTGGTGTATCATTCAGCGGTCATGCAACTATACACTACTTTATCCAGCAGCTAGCTAGAAATTGAATTCAGAGCAAGCAAATCAGTAGAACAGACAATGAGAGGCAAAATGCACTTTTTAGTATAAACACAAGGAAAGGTAAATAAATAATTCAAGATGTTAACAGCAGTGTAGAAAGGGAGGAGCTTATTAAGCTCAATTTGCAGTAGGGGTGAGCAGCTTAAAATCACCAGGTTTAAAGACCAGATCAACAAGGGAAGTGTGGGTTGTAAAAACTTGCAGGGAATCACCAGCAGTGCTTTAGTTTATGCAGGCTTGATACATTTAGAAAAGACAAAGGGCCAGAAATTCACTGTGCATTTAAGTATCACTCAAGAGACAATTTAACCAATGAAAAAAAAAAAACATCTAAAATATGCAGCCTAGATAATTTAAGTATCTGTCTCTCCCATAGAACAAAAACACCAGGCCAAACATATTTCTTAAAACGGAAAACTAAATGGATCAGATAAAACAGAAAGCAACTCTATCAGCTATAAAATTGCAAATAACTTAAAAAGTGGGAGATGCAGATGGCAAGAATGTTACTAGTGGCAGCTTCAGTTGTGTAGCAGCATACTTTAGCATTTAGTGGAGCCACCTCACCCCACTATGCATAAGGAGATACCCAGCAGTAAAGGAGACATTACCATCAGCATCTATGCACTAGGAGATCCCCGGTACTATAGGTGAGATGACCATCAGCAGCTATGCACAATGAGATACCCAGTGCTAAAGGAGACATTGCCATCAGCAGCTGACAGATGATAATCTCAGCCATCAGTAAATAATTAATCAGTTTAAGGTGGATTTTTACATTGTGTGAGCTGTGGTTGGCACATGCTCCTCAGAAATAAAATATGGGCTAAATGGAGAGCTACCAAACATCCATCAGATCACCTCCTCTTCAAACAATTAAGAAATGCCACCAAGAAAGATACACTTAGAGATAAAAAATAATTTTATCTTCATCTTCAACAAACTAGTCAAAAAAACCCTCAAAAGTTCTGGTCAGGTGTTAATAAACTTCTGAAACCAGGGCATTCACCTACTCCTATCCTTTCAGGCTTTAACCTTAACAATTCTACCCTGATCCCAGATGCCTTTAATAAGTACTTTACAGAAGCCATTCAAACTCTAGCTAATTCATTGCCCACATCTTCTGCATCCTCACCAAATATCTCTACAGCCTCTCCTAATGCCTTTCAGAGTCAACCTGTCACTTCATCTATTATTTATAAGCTTCTCAACAAACTCAAACCATGTACCCCTTCTGCTGACCAACTCCCATCTGAATACTTACAAATTGCTGCAAAAGCTATTAATCACCCCATATCAATACTGATTAATAGGACTATCTCTGAAGGAGTGATCCCCACCATATGGAAAATATCTCATATAATTCCTCTACATAAAGGGGGCTCTTCTACTGAGCTCTCCAACTTTTGCCCTATTGCTTTACTCTCCCCATTAGCTAAAATTATGGAAAGATGCATAAACAAACAATTTCTCAACTACCTTTTTCAAAACAAACTTCTAGCTGACTGTCAACATGGTTTCAGACCTTTCCATAGCACTACCACTGCCCTCCTTTCCTTCTCTGACTCCATAAATAATAATCAAAACAATAATCATTTCTCCTCAGCTCTATTCATAGACCTATCAAAAGCCTTTGATATGGTTAACCATAATATACTTCTTCACAAACTCAACCTCTTTTCTCTTAGCCCACACTCTCTACAGTGGTTTAGGAGCTATCTCAATAACAGGCAACAAGCAGTGCTTTGGGATAACAACTTATCATCCTTAACCCCAGTAAATATTGGTGTTCCACAAGGATCAATCTTAGGTCCCCTTCTTTTCTCATTATTTATTAATGACCTACACTTGAATGTGCCACAAGCTATTTGCATTCAATATGCTGACGACTCTACTTTGATCTGCACTGCTAAAAATGTTTCCTCCCTCCAGTCCATCACCCAAACAGTTTTCCAAAATGTTGAAAAATGGTTTATGCAACATTGTCTCCTCCTTAACCCCCAAAAAACGAAGCTTCTTCTCTTTACTCCTACCAATAAATCTCCCACACCATTCTTCACTATCTCCTCAAATAATTCTACCTGTATTAACCCTGATATGACCACTCGACTGTTAGGTGTAACCATTGACAACCGTCTTAACTTTGATGACCATATTAACTCTACTATTAAAGCTGTAAATAAAAAAGTTGGGATGCTCTACAGAATTAAACCCTTCCTTACCCCAGTAGCGAGAAAAAACATTGCTCAGACCCACCTGATCTCCACTCTTTTTTATGCCTCAGCTTTATACACTAACTTATCAAAAAACAACACTTCCAAACTCTCTACCTGCTATAATAGTATAGTAAGATTCATTACTGCTACTCCCCTCAGAACTCACCACTGTCTCAACCTCAAACAACTAAATTGGCTAGAGCTAAATAACCACTTACTCTACCAACAATTACTCATCATTCATAAGACCCTTTACTACCCTGATGATACTCCTAGCCTGACAAAACTAATTTCACCTTATAAAAACCTAGCCACACTTCGCTCTGCCAATAAACTTCTAGTATCTGTTACTAAATCATACAATAAAGCTGGTGACGCATTATTTTCAAATTCCATAGGTAAAAACTGGAATCAGCTTCCTCAAGAAACAACTAATCAACACTCTACTACTCTTTTCAAAAAACATATCAAAGAACATCTTAAAACTCAATGGCTATGTCCTTGTACTAACCCCGACTGAAAACATGTCTCCATACACCTAATCTTGCTCCCCTTCCCTTACTGAGCTCCTAACTTACACTTTCAATTGTTGAGAGTCACTTCTTAGAATTATGCCTTACTAATAATCTTTTTTTTCTCCCCTTGTAACTTATTCCTGCATTGTTTCCTTCTGTTTTATTAGTCTAACTATAGTACCATGCTTTTATTTATTCTCTTTTTTATTTCTACTTTTTAATTATTTTAGATTCTTTTGCAATTTCTCTTGTTAACTTGTATATTTTTGTGCATATTAGTTTTTTTTGTGATATATAATTGTTGCTTGCCTTTCTGGAGCTTTTCTCCCCGGGCCTCTACTGTAAACGGATACATGTCCAGCTAGACTAGCCCGGTCAACAAATGTAAAATAAAATAAAATAAATAAAAAAATAAATGCTGCCCATACACAGAATCTAATCAGAGTGAGAGGCCTAAACACCATGACATGCATAACCTTACCCATTCCAGCAACAGGGACCTTTCAGACTCCAGCAAGGGACATTTTGCGTATTTCTCTGTTCTCTGCCTGCAGAGTACTCAAAAATATTCTTCAATATCATGTTTTTATATGTGGAGGCGCATATATTGTCTCCTAACATACCACTGTAGAAAGTTAACACCATGTACATACCTTCTGTCATGCTGCCCATCTCCCTGAAGTACTGGATGTCATAGACTGCATGCAAGTAGTAATATGTAGTAATAAAGGCCATACTGGGTTCATAGTCATGAAGGTAGGTGAACAAGAAGGGCTGCCATTCTATGAGCTGCCAGGTAGTGCGGAGTATGTGAGATCATAATCATACCTAATGTATACTAACAGCACCTATGCTATTTACTCGATTCATATATATGGCACACAACTGAGCTGCACCACTGCTTCCAGTAAAGTGATTTTGCATGGGATTATACAGTGGCAAGTGACTAACATTAATGTACATGTCTACATGTGTACTTTGTCCAAGTGTAGTAATCCTGTCCCAATGTTGCAGGAGATGCTGGACACCCACTGACCAGTGCAGAACCCCTAGACTATAGCCAAGCTTCAGTATTGCATCACATATGCACAAACCTTCACTACTGCAGAGTATGTATGAGTGTTTGGTCTGCTCAAAGCTCACTTCCACTGCCTTGTCATGCTTCAGTGGTTCACTCCAGTATGACCTTGTCACAGCTTTCAAGATATGCCTTGCATGTGGTGGCGTATCTAATATGCTGGTGGAACAGGGTGAGTACCCTAGTATGGGAGTATGGTCAGCTTGCGCATGTGTGCACACACTCACACACAGACGCGCACACACACACACACACACACACACACACACACACACACACACACACACACACACACACACACACACACACACGTGCACACATGATTAGCAGAGAAGGAGAGTCAAAACCACAATCTGACCTAAAGCTACACAACATACCCCCCTGTGAAGGGCACATTACAATGCATTTCAGGTGAAGCAGCTACTTCCAGTCCAGACTTATGTGCCCTGATGAGCACACAGTGACAGTACAGAGTCACACTGTACAAACTTGACTATGCAGTGTTAATATCAACTATAGTCAGTGCATGATCCAGCCACACTGTGCCTCAGACATTCTCACTTGCACCACATGAGAAGGAGGCTGGCGTGCATTGCTTTCATCTTCATCATCATGTGCATAGGTGGCTAATGATTGCCACATGTCTACATACACTGGGGATGTTTGAGGTAAGGAAGAGCCTGTACTGTCAAGGATAACTCCACGATGTGGTGTGGTGGGAGTGCCAATATATGACAGTGACCTACAGTCACTCTGTTTTATTGCGACAGTAGGACTTTTGGATATTGTATGATTGCTGGACTGTGACTAGGATGGATTCCACATCTGAGATGTCCTGCCAATGCCTGGAGAATGTTATCACCAGTGAAGAGTAGTGGCATAGTATCACATATGCATATACAGAAATAAAGACTATGAACCTTGCAATAGACCTCACCCCACATAAGGCCACCCTTTGTGCATATAGTACCTTGACGTCAGGCAACACTGCCAGTGTGGGTAGTGAGGATGCCAATTGAAAACCTATGCATGAAGGTGAAGAAGGAGATGATGATATGTACCACCTTTAAACTTATAACCACAATCATAATGATTCAGAAACACATAATGCAATGCATATGGCAAATCTGCATGATGAATGGTGAGACACATAAAGGGACAATACAGAGACAATGATAATGATGTCTTCATAGACCACAAAATGGAATAGTTAGCATCACATGCAAATGACCTTATAATGATATGTAAATGAGTAACACTGGAATAATGACATATATGGCAAATGCAAATGAGGCTAAACAATCGGGTGGAAGAATTTAGAAATTTGCCAAAATTTTGCAGTGAGCTATGGGTGCCACTGCAGCTGTACATGATTATTTTCTAGTAAAAAAGGCAGAAACCATGCTATGATGCTAGAGTTAGTTTAAATGCATATTATAGGTTCACCTAACAGCCAGTACCTGCAGCAATGCATGTTGTCAACCTCCTTATCACTGAAGGATCAGAACCCACATAACATATTCTCACCTCCAAGACACAGACATAGTCAACAGCAAGTATGTGGGGAGTACCACTATACAAGAGCTAGTACACATGTTCCAACCTTAAATGGTAGCTCATGCCATGTGTGGAATACCTCACATTGACACCAAGGTAACTGTAGTTTGACTATCCTTGTTACTAGAACCATCCATTGACCAAAAGGGGACATGACCAGGGTATCCCAGGAATCTACCTCATGGATACTACACCAGTTCTTAAATGCCATGATATAGCTTGTAGAGGAGCACATCTGGTTCCCATGTACTGCAGAGGAAAGGCATAACACTCTATAGGCATTCTACTAAATTTCTTATTTCCATGAGGTACTTAGGGCCACTAAAGGCATCCCTATCACTACCACAGCCCAACCTGTGTCACAGGGGCACTGGTATTATCAACAGGAAGGCATTCCACTCCATCATCTGCTGGCTGGTCTGAAATGCACACAGTATAAAATATGATGTTCCACTGCATCATCAAGGCTATGCTACAAATCCCATGTCTGGCACATGTCCTACCCATGCCACTGGTTTGTGTGGGGTGACTACCCACATGGATATCTGATTGCTGATGCCAGGTATGTCCTGGTGCAATGGTTTGTGATACCAATGCAAAACCAACAGTCCATGGTGAAAAATGCTTACAACGCTGCACTATCACAGACCCATATGATTATCAAGCATATGCCAGGCTTGATGAAGTCATAGGATCATAGGAGGTTACTAGGCTATCAACCCAGAGGTCATTTCAAGCCTAGCCATTTCATCCAAATGTAATACCATAGATAATCTAGTCAATATCCTGGACTGTATTTAGTAATGACTGCCCATGTCCAGGAGGGTTGTGGGTGCTATCCCTGATAAGAATTTATGGTGCCCCATCCACTCATCCAGGTTCTTTATGAACAGTGTCATAAAGGTGCTCTGTTTCACATGAATTGGCAGCCAATTCCAAAGATGTAGCAGATGCTGGGAGACAAATCTTTCCTTCCAGCATGTCCTATTGAAGTCACAGGTCATATTTAGGTCCTTGCAATGGGTAGCTCTAGTCCCATTTGATTTATGGATGTGCAGCAAATTCATTAGGTTTGGGTCAGAGATTGCTCTGCAAGCCATGCATAAGTTTCCTCTAAGAAGTCTATACTATACTATACTGAGTATAGTAATAGAGACTTTAGTCGGTATGTGTAAGGCATGTACTGGAGTCTCTTGATCTTCTTAGTTAGAAACCTGTGAGGTCTCTCCAGTTGCTGCAGGTGCTTTGTATGTTACTTTGATGACCCTTCTCTAGGCCAGTAATCAAGGAGCCTCAATCCTCAAAACTGACACCAGTGGGGAATGTTTACTTTCAGAGAAATAGATGCATACAGTATTTCCAGATACAGCCCACTGCACAAGTACAATTTCTCTTTAGAGCACACATGGAACACAGTCAGCCTGGGATATACATTTCTTTATATCTGTCTTCCTCCAGGGCCCCAATAAGACTCCCCACTGGAACAGCTGTAGGGTTAAGTCTTCAGCTGAGTGTCCAAGCCAAGTCCTCCAGCACCCTCTCTGTGAAACCAGTGGTTCATGTCCCTGCTCTCACACACACACACACACACACACACACACACACACACACACACACACACACACACACCATAATCAGTTACTCTTAAGGCCCTTAATAAAGGGTGTCCAGTTTTACTGTGTAATATTAATATAAATGGTAGTAGTTGACCAAGACAGGTAGGCCTTCAGGAGTGGCCTACACAGTGTCACCAAATAAATATAAGCCCTCTCAAAGGTTATATACTTTCTAAAAGGACCAGCCATGATAAAAGTTTTAAATATATGTAATAATAAATAATAAAATAACATGAAAATACTGACTATATATTTACAGTATACCACAGAGTTCAAATCACAAGAAATATTGAAAATAACATTGACGGACAGACTCAGACAAATAAAGAAAAAGAATATCTAACCTAAGCTTCACTATATTTTCCTGAAATAATTTAGGAGAATTACTATTCCCTATTTACTTAATAGAGAAAGGCAGATGATGTGGTGAATGTTCCTTCTTGTTGTCAGGCCCAAGACAGAATACTCAGTACTGAGAGATTTCTCTTTGTAATATCTACAATTTCCAATATGGCTGGCAGAATTACCTCATTCTATTCCCCTTTGAAGCTTGAGATAGGATGTTAGCTAGATGCGATAAGATGCATATCTAAAGTTTTGCTAATGTTTATGGCAGTGTCTGGGGAATCCCCTCTTTTTTCTGAGCTAATGAACAAAGGCTTCTTCCAGACATGCCACCTCTGGTCCTGTTCAGAGCTGTGAGATAAGCACTTCCATGGCCCAATAGGTGGCCCAATTAACAGTAATTTTTCTTAAAGTAAAAAGTAAACTAGTTGTTTTAGACCTTCTGTTCTAGTGTCCTTTGATAACATATTCCTTCTCTGTCCAGCAGGAACCACAGTTGATACATTTTTTTAACACTAACAACTTTACAAACACATTTTGATTTTCAAATGCCATACAGTTTTAATACATTCATAACATAAGCATTTGTACAAATCAGTTTGATATTCAAATGCCATACAGTTCTAATACATTTGTAACACAAGCATATTGTATAAATCAGTTTGATATTCAAGGACATATCATTCTTTACAGAACTCCAGCTGGCTATGCTGGCACAAGCCCATATTATCAAATAAAGAACAAATAGAACAGAAAACGCTCTCTTTATTGGTAAAACAACAAAGCTTTACTTTCAGTCTATTCATGGAGACATCATTATATAACTTTCTCTATTCATCCTCACATACAATGTTAAATGCATTTAGTATTGGACAGTTATTTGGAATAAATGTGCTTTTCTTTTTAAACTTATCAAATCTACAAATTTGAGTGTCCTTAAAGACCATTTTCAGACACACATTTTTAACAAACACTTTTAAATCAGTTAATGCCTCCACAATTGTATCGCTGCTACTGGGAATGAATTGTAGGCCCTTATTTAAAAATTTCTCCATTTCAATAGTCAAAGGAAAAGTTGACAAGTTTAGTACGGAAGTGCATGGCTTACCATTCATCTGCAACCCCGCTTGCTGTTCGGTAGCGGGCTGTTGTTTTTTCTTTTTTCTATCACCAAATTGGTAGGTTGTTGAGAATGCCCTCTCGACTGGGGGCACTTCTTGACCTCTATCTTCTCTGGTAGTTTCGGCACTATTAGTTGAGATAGTTTAAAAAAAAATCTCAGCTTGTTTTGTTTTTGATGTAGGCGTTGATCCACCTATGGCTTGGCCTCTCTCTACCGGCAGGTTCTTTGTCAGTGAGGTAGCTGTTGCTGCTTCAGTTTGACTGATATAATCTCATGCACCAGTCACATCATGTATAATTCCCTTAGCAGCATTCTTATCCTCTTGATTGGGCTGCTGCAGTATCTGAACACACCCCTCCTGAGTGAGCGGAATATTTTCAAGTTCTGTAAAAGTATCCAACTCATCCATTCTATTTCTTTTCTCCTTTGAATAAAAACCTTTGTTATTATTGTTTGGATGGGTCTTCGGCCAAGAAAAAATATGACCCATCCGAAAATCATTTATATCTCTTTGTAGTTTATGTTGTTTAATGGCCTGTAATTTATTATCTAACATATTCATTCTGTTCAGCATCAGCTGATATGAATTTGATAAAAAAGTCAGCTGAACCAGTCAGTTCATTTTCCATTTTTATAATATCTTCAGATAGTTCTTTCTCTATCGGCAAGAAATGTTCATTCATTAACAACATATCGTCCTTACTTAGTTTTAAATTCAACTGCTGCCAAGATTTCAGTAGCTCAGGATATGTATTAGCATAGGCAGGCATTTTTAAAATGCGCAGCCCTCTTGGAACTATATTAAATTCCAAGTAGGCTGAGAAACTCAAACACTGTCACTGAAATCTTTTAAAGGTTTGCACCTTCCTTTCTAGTTGAATTAATACATTGTTAAGTTGTTCTTTCATTTGAGAAACTGGAATTACATTCAAATCTTTACTACCCAGGACATAAGACACTAGCAAATTACCTGATAGCATCAACAGGTCCCGTATTGACTTTTTAGCATTCAAATCCACTCTAATGTCCATCTACATGGTCTGTATTGGCTGTGTCATTGAAGATTTTTGAAAATTATAACCTGAAGCGAGCGACCAAGGTTAAACAAAGTCACTATGAGCCAAAAGTCCAGTTCAACCGTGGTTTAAATTTCTGCTATTGCTTATATCACTGGTCTCAGAAAAAGAACGAATAGAACAGAAAACGCTCTCTTTATTGGTAAAACAACAAAGCTTTCGGGAATACCCCTTCTTCCGTGTTTGATTAATACAATTCAAAATAATCTCATATATATATGCAATGAATCACAAACCACCTGACACAGCCCTCCAATAAAAACACAGAACAACACACAAATTTAGCATAATTAATAAGCTGTCATTAAAACACAATTACATAAAAAATATATAATATATCTCTATATCCTTAGAGGTCTGTATAAAACTCATAAATAAGATTTCATAAGACATACAGTTAATAAATATAATGACTTTAAGCAGTAATAAAATTACTTGTATTGTTTTTGTCTAAAATCTAACATGGGTTTAATTGTTACCATGTTATTTAACCCAGGTACTTTGTCAGCTTCAAGCCTTAAAATCCATTTGTACTCAGATACCTCCAGTTTATTATTCATGTCACCAAACCTTAAATTTCTATTTATCACTTCTAAGACTTTGAATTTAAAATTATGCAAGGTCCCTTTTTCTATTTTATGCTGGGACAATGCATTAGAAGGAATATTCCTTCTCATGTCCGACTTGTGTTCAATAATACGGTCTTTTAAGCTCCTTGAGCATTTTCCAACATAAAACTCCGAACATTGTGTGCAGGTAGCTAAATATACAACCATTATAGTTCTACAAGTTGCTATTGGTATTTAATTTCATATCTTAATTTACTTGTTGGATGTTCAAAAAACTTTTTATCACAAATATCGGAACAACAACTACAAGCATGACAAGGGATTGTACCAACATTATATATTACTTGATGCAACAGATTTACCTCAAAGTCTTTATAGCATAACCTTCTCTTTAAATTACTCATATTTCTGTATGCAAACCTGGGTGTATGACCCAGTATTGCACATAGTTCAGGTTGAGCCATCAAAATCCACAATTTTTTCTGATTATTGCCTCAACAAATTTGGTCATGCAGTTATAGGTGATGACATACCTTAGTACAAAATGTGAGTTTTTATCTTTCTCATTCATAAGTGTATAATTACTGAAATATAGACATGCATATGTATTTCTATTCTTTAATATATTATCTCTTATTTCCATAGTATATTTCATATTATATCCTCTACTTTGAAATTCATCACATAATATAGCAATTTGTTCCTCACATTTGTCCTGATCCGTATTTAATCTTCTAACTCTTAATAGTTGGCTCTTAACAATACCACCAAATACAGTCGAGTGTGCATGCTTTTAGCATGCGTATACTTATTGACCTGTACGTTCTTTCTATAAAAGTGTCCCTTTAGGAGGTCAGAGAGAATGCAGAATCAAATGAACCAGAATTCCAACGTGAATATGGACAATTCAGGGGCTTTCCACCCCAACCAGGGAAAAACTTTTTGGGTGAGAGGGGGAGGGATGGGGAGAGACATGAGATGGCAATGATCTTGGCTGACAAGAATGGTGTTTGATGGAGTGAACAATGTATGTAATAGTTGTCATGTTATTTTTAATGACCATCAAGACTTCAAAATGTATAATCTGAGTGGGTTTACTGTCACCAATGAATGGGCTAACTTGTTTGAAAAAGGTTTGAACTTTGTTCTGAAGTGTTCAGCTAATATAGAAAAACACTACTGGACTTAAAACTGCATGTAAGAAAATTGAATTTTTGTCTTTTATTCAACGGTGTAGAACAAACTGAAGTAAGAAGGGGTGTATAAAACCAAGTGTGTATAATCCACCTGTATATCTAGCATTACAGACATATGAGAATATGTGTGCTAATGACATTAGGAGATTGTTTAAGTTGCGGGGAAAAAAGACAACAGTTAATTTAAGTGGAGAGAATAGGCTTTTAAAGGACATCATTAACACCAAAGCTATCAGAGTTATGAAACCCGACAAGGGGGGTGGACTGGTCCTGATGGACCAGCAAATGTATATAACAAAATGCAGGTACATTTGTTCAGTGATGACTATGAGGAAGTGTCTCTGAATGAATTAAACATATCTTACAGACACATTGATATTATTTTAGATGATTTGTTTTTGGATGACCAGATCACCTCAAGTGAGCTACAATTCTTAACTCAGACCAGCCCTAGAAGACAGACAATTTTTGGTATTCCTAAAATTCATAAGAGTGCAATAGATCCACTGCTTAGGCCAATTGTGGATGCCCGGGCATCAAAAATATTTACTTTGGCAAAATTCATAGATTTTCACCTAAAAGGATGTTTAGAAAAATTCCTACACATATTAAAAGATTCATGGGACTGTTTGCAAAAAATTAAAAAATAACTATATGCAGACCACTTAGTGTTTGAGACAATAAATGTCAAAGATCTCTTTACTTCAATTCCCCATGATGATGGGATTTAATTATTTTATGATTTTTTATGGCAGAATACAAGCCTTGACCATACAAGGATATTAATGTTCAGGACATTGATGGAGATGGTGTTGCATAAAATTGTATTATGTTTGACCATCAATTTTTTAGACAGAAGACAGGAGTGACAATGGGGCCGCTTGTGCCCCCATTTTTGCAAATACCATATTAGCCCAATGGGAAGTGACCTCAATCTTCCCCTCTCCTTTATTCCAGTATTGTCGATTCTATGGACGATACCTGGACGAAATCCTTATTTTTAGCACTTCCTTTCTTAGGTTCACCATGGAAATACACCAAGATACAGTACATTTCTTAGATATTTCCATTCATAAAGATAGAATAAATAATGGCTTTATGTCTACACTATATAGAAAGCCAACTTACATGAACACATTGTTACATTTCCACATTGGACATCCTATCAGCCAAAAAAGAGCATTGGTAGAAGGACAACGTGCACGGTTAGCACGTATGATAAGTGATATTATGAATTATGAAAAGTAAAGGGATATTTTACGGGACAAGCTACTAAGGAGAGGGTATCCCTTTACCTTTGTAGACCCAATACATGAAGAGGTAACCATGAAAAGAATTAATGGTCATTTTACCCCTGTTGGGGACTGGAGGTGATGGAATGATGCAAGTCAGATAGGCCCCATGCAGGTGGTTGGTGTGACAGAGCAAGATGCAGAGGACAGGAAGAAATGGAAACAGATGATCTGCTGTGACAACCCCTAATGGGAACAGCTGAAAGAAGATGATGAAACAGGCCCAACACAGGTGGACAACACCGTTAATATATATATATATATATATATATATATATATATAGGCATTTATGACATCAAGGATATTTTGTACAAGAATTGGGGTGTATCTTAGCCCCAAAATAAACATTTGAAGAAGGTGGGGAGCAAACCATTAATAGTATATAAAAAAAAATTCTAAAAATCTAATAGAAAGTGGAAAAAGTGACACTAACAAGGGATGAATGAAAAAATGTGGGCATTGTCATCAGTGTCACTATATATATATATATATATATATATATATATATATATATATATATATATATATATATATGGGTCTACTGTATAAGTTCGAAAATACACTTCTTCAAATTCACACAGTAGACCCCGGATTACATGAAAGTGCACTTAATCGAAAGTGCACTTTCGCGAAACCCGCTTCAGCGAACAGGCTACTACTGACTTTAGTGCAGTAGTTATGGACCTTAGGGTTAGGGCATGGGTGATGATAAGGGGATAGCTAGTAGGGCTATCCCCTTACCATGACCCACTCCCTAACTTTAAGGTCCGTGACTACCGCACCGCAGTGGAGGATAGCCTGTCCTCCACTGTGGTACGGTAGTCACGGACCTTAGGGTTAAGGCTTGGGTCATGGTAAGGGGATAGCTAGTAGGGCTATCCCCTTACCATGACCCATGTCCTAACCCTAAGGTCTGTAACTACCGCACCACAGTGGAGGACATAGCATGTTTTCCTGCTGTCCTCTACTGTGATGCGATCCGTTCGTGGAAGCTGAGTTCGCGAAAGTGCACTTTCGAATAAGTGCACTTTCGCATAACTGATCGGTCTACTGCTCTTTTTTGAATAGTTGCTATTCGATGAAAAGCAGTAGACCCATATATATATATATATATATATATATATATATATATATATATACATACATGTTAGAGGTTTTGGAGATATTCGGTTAAAACACAAATTTAACTGTAATAGTACTATTAATATTATATATAGCCATCTGTCAGTATTGCAGACAATTTTATATAGGTAACAATGACACCTAGTGGTATAAATGTGGATTGTAATTGGAAAGTTTTTTTATGAATTATTGATTAATTGTTTAATTATTTAATTGATTGTTTTAAAATGATATAAATATCTAAGAAATGGTTCTGAAGTCATTCTCCTTGAAGGCGTGAGCCGAGGCGCTAGGGAAACTGCTAATAAATTAGTGTTGGATCTTTCCCTTGGTCGTTGTATTTGGATTTATCACTTTTTCTAATTTTTTGGTTGCTATCAGATTTTATATAGGTAAACTATTCATGCTTTTAAAAAATATATATCAACACAGATATGACATTCAAAGAGGCAATACAAACAATGCTTTGGCTAAGCACATAATAGAAAACTCTGGATATAATTTCAGGTTTTCAGCTATTGATCAGATCAATAAATGTATAGGAGGGGGTCCATGTAAATTGTTGGAATACAGAGAACTTATGTGGCAACTGAGGCTTAATGCAACCAAGCCTCCAGGACTTAATGTTTTGGTATAAAATGTGTAGGTGGTATGCACACACACACATATTGTGTGTGTGTGTGTGTGTGTGTGTGTGTGTGTGTGTGTGTGTGTGTGTGTGTGTGTGTGTGTGTGTGTGTGTGTGTGTGCGTGTGTGTGTGCATGTGTGTGTGTGTGTGTGTGTGTGTGTGTGTGTGTCTGTGTGTGTGTATGTGTGTGTGTGGGGGGTGCATGGGTGCATATACATATACATTTATGCAAGTGTTTACATTCAGATTTTAAATACATTTTTAAATAAAATGTTTGTATAATTTTGGGGCATGTTAAAATATGGTAACATGGTTTCAAAAGTGTGGAGCCTTTTGAAATTTTAAAATCTTAAACTTTGTATTATGCAACTTGTCATGTGATCTTGTCATGTGATTTTGTGATTTTAAAAGGAAGTGATAGTGCATACTTCCTTATTCTGAAGAAGTCTATGTGCCCTCACTGACGAAAGCGTTCAATAAATTGTGAAGTCTTGTCAACCAGGTGTCTCTTTCGTGGCATCGTTCCTAGGCTTTACTATAAGCTTTGGTGACGTTACCACTTCCAGCTGGGGGTGGGGATTGGAATGCATCTATATGTTCCCCTAAAAGGGTATGGTTTGCTTTGGTGAAGTTTTTTAATCTGACTTCACTCTATGTGGATTCTGGTGTTAGTGCCAGTTCGAAGGTGACTGATTTGTGATCAGATGTATGTCTATTGAGGGTCCGACAGTTGCAGTGGTGCATTTGTTTGTCATGTTAGTGAGGAATAGATCTAGTATGTTTGTTCCTCTTTGCTGGGGTTTGAACAATTTTTTCCAGGGCATTTGCATTAACAAAGTCAAGGAACTTTTGTGCTATAGAGTTAGGGCTAGAGTAGGTTTCCCAGTTGATGGTGTGATAATTGAAATCCCCTATGATCAGAGTGTTTATTAATATTTGGATTGACTCCAGTTTGTTCAAGCAGGCCTCATGCACATCATGATCCATTGAGGGGAATCTATAACTACCTGTGACTTGAATGGGGGTCTTACCCACAGAAATCTGAACTTGGAGTAACTCCATGGAGTTGTCCAGTCTAACTAGTCGAGAGGTGAATTTATCTCTACTATAGAAAGAAACACTGCCTCCTTTGATTCTCACCCTTTCATTTTGCAGTCTGAAGGTGTGGAAGGCATTGTAGCCTTGCAAGGCTGGGGTACTCTCTGAGGCCTTGAACCAGGTTTCTGTAACTGCATGTACATCTATATACTCCAGTGATAGACGTGAATCTAAGGTGTGTCATTTTTGGTTTAAGCTCACAGGGTTTAGCAACATAACCCTTATTTTGTTATGTTGGCAATTTTGTTTTTGAGACCTTGCCTAAGAAAGGCACAATGGGGGAGGCAAATGCCATCGGCAAAAAGCCTAGTGGTGCCAGGTGCAAACCGTCTCTGGCAAAGCATTGAGGTTTGTTGACCATGTCATTCTAGGCTGTCAGAAACTGGATCCTCTTTGAATGAGACAAAAAACTAAGGAAATTATTAAAATCAATCATTTTTGTTTATACTGTGGGATCATTCTAGGTGAAGATAATATGCTGCTCATGGCTAGGGCCATGCCTGCCTGAGACAGATACTAGGAGTGCTCAATCTTTTCTCTCTTCATATAGTCATGTGAAGTACATCTCAGGTCGTCCACTCCAACATGAGCTATGGCAGAGTCATAATGGTACTTGCTGCTGACAGACATGAGTGCATACCTAAGCTGATGAATCCTGGCTCTAGACAGGCAGCTGACTGTGACTTTCTCCTTATGTGATATCTGTATGTCTCACTAAAGAGTCTCCAATGGCAAGAACATTTATTTTTTGGGTGTTACACCTTAAGGTCTTGACAGGTGAGACACTGGTGATGCTATGTCTCTTGGGTACTGTAAGAACTGTGTTAGTTGTTGCAGTCTTTTGTTTTGGATGCCTCTGGTGTTTTGGTAAGTAGTGGTACTATGTGTTTGAATAGTGGTACTATGTGTATGAGTAGTGGTACTATGTGTATGAGTAGTGGTAGGTGAGTTAACAACCTCTTCAGTGTTACTGTTTTGAGTGTGTGAGAGTGGGAATTCAAGATTCTTGGTGTAGATACATTTCTCATACTCTGTACTAGAGTGAGTTATTAGTAGAGGGCTGTCGGTGTACATGAGACAGTTGTTACACTGCCTCAGGAGACCCAAGCCAACAAGGTTGGCAGGAGAAACAAGAGAAGGCCAACTGTCCATAATGGTAGGTTTGAAGAACTGTTATCACAAACGGGGTGCTTTCAGTACTGATCTAGGAGGTGCTCTGTAAATAGGTATTTCTGAAAGGGGGTTTGGATGGTGCTTTAATATGTCATAGCTCACTAGTGATATTTTTTAGACCAGAGATGTACTAAAGATGGGGACTACAATAATGTACTAAAGCTGTATCAAAGAGAAAAATTGTTGAAATTATCTGTCCAGCTCTGGCGCAGAATTGTGCAGGAGTACACAGTGCTGCTTGACATGCAAACAAGCCGAAACCTGCTTAAATATAGGTCTTAAATACCAGAAACTAAAAACGTAAAAACAAAAGTTTTAAAAAACTCAAAAGAACCAACGAGGGTGCTTACTCCAAGCCCTAGGAAGTCCTTGCTTTCACTTCTGGGTGAAGCAAGATGGCGGCCATTTCTAGTGCGTGTACTGCAGTTAGTGTTTCTGTTTCTCCTGTCATTTCTTCTTCTTTGCTTTCTACTACTGATTCACAATCTTATTTTTATTTAACAGCTTTTTCCTGTGTCTCAGACTTCCTCTCAAGGTTCAGCTGTGTTGCATGACTCTGGTAATTTGTCTTTGCTTGATTGGAGTGATGAAATGGAGCTTCGTGATGGCTCTTTGGCTTCTGTTGTTTCTGTTTCTGTGTTTTTGGCTCCCCTACATCTCTGCCAGTTACTTATGCTAGTGCTGTGTCTTATGTTGCTTCAGAAGTTGTATCTCAGGCAAGTCTTATGCTGCTGTGGCAAAAATGGCAGTTTCTGCTTCTGGGAATCAGCCAAGTTCCCTGAGGTAGTCCAGGATTGTTTCAAAGACTTTGTTTCATCTTTAAAAATAATGACAAAGACCAATGAATACCAAACACAGCTTATAAAATACTTAGCACCTCGGCTTCCACAGCCTTCAAAGAGTAAAGACATAACTTTTTCCACATTAAACTTTGATGTGGAACAATTATATTGACATTGTATTAAGAACATGTCTAGAGTATGTTTTGATTTAACTAAGCAGTGGTTGGCTGTATTGGAATTTGGTAATGATAAAAGACAGGTGGTTAAGCCATCAGGTAAGGGCAACCAGACAGTAGTTATGCATTCCACTCAATATTTAGACGTGCTATGCGCATTTGAACAACATGGAAATTTATAAGAAATGTGGTTTCAGATTATTTTGAAGCCATTAAAGAGTATCAACTTTTGCCATATAAAGGTTTATGGCTGGGGTATTTTACATCTAAAGATGAGGAGAAGAAATTTAGTGTGGGTAACTGCTCTATAGCACATAAAGGCCTTGTAAATATCAGTGGTCGACCTAAAGTTTCTGCACAAAGATATTTTTTGAAGAATATCAGTGCTTTGCTACATGAACAGCTGAAAAAATATGTTATCAACACAGCCTCATATATTAGAGACAGACAAGATTTTTTGAGTAAAATCAGGGGGAAAGTTTGGAATACTGGCATGTTTTGATTATGGTTGGATGTTGAAAGTCTTTAAAACACAATATAGGCACTCAAGCTTTGTTTTATTTTTTGGGGGACTCTCCCATGTCTCATTTTTTTATTGATTTAGTGATGTTTTGTTTGAAGAATATTTTTTTTATGTTTAATGGTGACATCTTTCAGCAACTACAGGGTACAGCCATGGGGGTGGCTTTTGCCCCCATGTATGCAAAATTAGTTATGGCCAAGCCTGAGGATGATTTTGTTTATAGACATGCTTTTTTTAGATCACAAGTTATTTTATATTTTAGGTTTATTGACAATCTTATTTTTTATGTGAAGGAAGTCAAACAGAGGCTCCTAAGTTTGTAAATGATTTACAGTCTAATAATATGGGCTTGCGGTTCGATGGAATGCAGCTTGGCTCTCAAGTGATTTTTTTGAATATAAGTTTAGATTGGTTTACAACTAGTCTTCATAGAAAATTTGACTACAGAAATGTATTTTTGCATGGGAGTAGTTGTTATCCTAAACATTTGGTTAAAGTATTGCCTTATAATGAATTTCTTAGAATTCATAGGTTATGTAGCTTGAATAGCCTATTTGACAGAGAAATATTGGAAGCAGAAGATATGTTCATTAAGAGAGGTTATGATGTTGAGGTGGTTAGTGAAGCCAAGCATAAAATAATGAATTTGAGATATGAAACAAATTCTCATGTGAATATTTCCAATATTTTGAAGAGTGGGAAAGTGTATGCAAGAAAGGTTGTTGGTAATACTAGTCACAAATAAGTTTTCTTTGTGATTACTTTCAACGTCATAACAGGAATTGTGAAGCAGGTGTGTCATTTGTGGCCTATGCTTCTAAAGGATAAAATTTTGAACTCTGTATTACCTAAGTCTGTTAACATATCATATAAAAGAGCTAGGAATTTATCAGATATATTGGTACTTAATTATTTGTATCCACCAGATGTCAGTATTAATCAGAGTTTGGATTTAAATAATGGCACTACTCCATGTGATGGTCGTTACATTTGCTGATATGTAGTGAGTTCCTTTTCTTATATTAATTGCCTAAAATTTAGACCTAGAGATAGGTATAATTGCAATACTGGGGGGAATGTGTATGTGTTGAGGTGTGGTTGTGAGATGTTCTACATAGGAGAAATGTATAGAAGTTTCAGGGTCCACCTAAGTCCATTTGCTACTGTCATAAACTCGACTTCTTTGTTAAGAATTCTGGTCAAAGCAGTATTCTATTACATTTATAAAAGTTAATAGAGCAACTGGTTTTGCATCCAAGTGCATTTTCTGGACAATAAGAAAGCATTTATCTCTAATGCCTGGCATTGCTAAATGACTATATTCTCAATTTTTAACCAGAAAATTGAAAATTTTACAAGTGCAGGGCAAATTTATGAGGCATAATCAGTGGAAGTTCAGAGGTAAGGACTAAAACAGAAAATTCAAACACAGCTGAGAGAATCATGTGCTTCAATATACCACAAGGAAAGGTAAGACCCTCTTTTTAAATTATAAAACAGGAAAACTATGAGTATTTATAATAAAGAGATTAGTTTCAAACTGCAGCATGCTCAATAGCACTCAACTTCTTAGCCAAAGAAGAGTGACAAAAAGGCCCCAAAAATTGCACCTTTGAAATATTGCTCTAATATCTTTATAAAGTTGCTCAAATAATAGTGTTTGCATTAATGTGCATCTTCTAAATGATATGAAATAAGAATCTCAAATGTTTGCCATTATTTAGTGACTGCAAGTTTTCAACAGTTTGTCAGAAAACCACATATTTTACAAGGAACAGAACAAAAATATAATGCAAAATCAGGGACAGTTGACAGTATGGTGTGCTTGTGTGTGTGCGTTTTGCGAGAGACCTGAGTTTTCAGAGGTAGTGCCAATGTGTGTGTGCGCGTGTGTGTGTGTGTGTGTGTGTGTGTGTGTGTGTGTGTGTGTGTGTGTGTGTGTGTGTGTGTGTGTGTGAGTGTGTGTACATCCTGTGATAGACCAGGATTTCCAGGGGTGGTCTCAGTTTGTGGTGTGTGTGTGTGTGTGTGTGTGTGTGTGTGTGTGTGTGTGTGTGTGTGTGTGTGTGTGTGTGTGTGTGTGTGTGTGTGAAAATAATGTCAGTGTGTACATTCATAAACTTCTGGGTAATGACAAAACAATAAGGGATAAAATGTATCACAGAAGATCTAGATTTTTAGAGCTTCTGCGGGCCATCACTGCTGGCTGTATAACAGGCTTAGATCTTAGATGGAAGAAATGGCCTCTGCCATCAGCTCCACCTTGTCTGAAAATAATCTGTCAAAGGTGGGCACAGAAAATCACTATAGTTTGTGGGAGGCTGGGGATACTGTTATATTTCACATAAGGTGACTTTGTTAGGGACAGTGTGTTGTATAGGAGTACCAGATTGGAATGTTTTCATAGGAGTTTTAATTTTTTTTTCAGTTTCTTCCCATTTGAAATCCGATGTATCTATAGGATGCTATCATCTAGGTCTAAGGGAAAGGGGGCAGGTTGCATATGTACATCTGATAATAACATGTTGAAATATGTGTTTATTTAGTTAGTAGACAGCTGGTTGTTGGGAAACTCCTACTGGGGCAATTCCCATTTTCAGCAGAGGTACGGGGAGAAAAGTTCCAATACAGAGAAAAAGGAGACATCTATATAGCTTTCACATAAGTTGACAACAAAATAAAAATAAAATTGCAAAAAAAACAAGAAACAAAAAGGCACATACAAACATTTCTACAAGGGAAGATAAACATGCAAGTATAAGTATATCTAACAAGCTTAAAGTTACATAGAAGATTCACATTCATGTCTAAAAGCAATAGATTTACATGGGAAGTTTAACAAAACCTGGCAAATAGGATGATTTTTTAAGGAGGCATGGTTGTGTCATGATGACATTATACAGATAGGTGAGATGGGAGCAAAAGAGGCTTGAATAGTATGTAAAGCTAATTGACTAAGTACAGAGATCATCATTTGAGTAGAGATAATAGAGAAAGATTGTTAGAAGTAGAGGAAATGAAATATGAAAGGGTGAAAGGGTGAGAAGGTGTGGATGAATTAGAAAAGTGATAAAACATGACAAACAATTAGGTGGTAGGCTGAAATGTCAGTAAAGGGAATTGGTGGTTAGGGTGAGTAGAGTAAGGGGATATAGGATGGAAGAAAGGTGTCAGGTTGGTTTTAAACAGGGACAGATGTGTGACTGAAGTAGGAAGTCTTTTAGTTTAGAGGTAGTTCTAATATCTAAGGGTAGTGCATTTCATAATTTGGTCACTGAGTAAGAGTATAGACATTGCCCAGCAGTTTTATTTGGTTTATATAGAGTTAGAAGCTGTTTGTCTTCAGAGCGGAGTGCCTGGTTAGGAGTATAGAGTTGACATATTGATTTTAAGTGGTGTAGGCTTCAGGGTTATTGACAATTTTGTGGACATTTGTAAGTTGGGTGTAGTTAAGATGTTGGGGGAGTTCTAGCCAGTTAAGGGGAGTAAGAGCTGAACAGTGGTGCTTAAAATGTGATACTGCTGTTGCAAATTTAGTGAATTTATTATAGCAGGATTCAAGCTTATTTTTTAGTGTAGAAGGTTGGTTAAAATAGGAGCACAATATAGCAAGGAGGGTAGCAGGTAGGTTGTGGCAAATGCTGTTTTAGTCGCTGTGTCCATGCAATTTTTGTGTCGATATAGCATCCCTAATTTGAGATGAGTTTTTTTTATAGTGTTACGTATATGAAGGGCAAAGGTAAGTTTATTATGTATTGTTACTGCTAGTAATTTTGGATATGGGACTACTTCGATTTCTATGTTATTCAATGAAAATATTTTAAAGTCAGTTGAACTTGCTCTTGGTGTAAAAGGGAGGAGTTTGCTTTTGTTGAGGTTAAGCAATAGTTGTCCATTATTGAGCCAAGACTCGATGGAGGACAAGGCAGTTTGTGTTATTTGTCTGGGGTGTACTGTGTTGTTGGAAGATGAGACAACAGCTATATCATCAGTGTATTGGATTAGGAAACTTTGGTATGAGGCAATATGGAGCTTATGAAGGTGTTAAAGAGCAGTGGACCAAGGATAGAGCCTTCTGGAACACCTGTTTTGTTGGTTATATATTGAAAGAGACAACCTTGCCATTTTACACATTGTTGTCTGTCAGATAGGTAGCTGGAAAACCACTGTAGAGAGAAACCAGAAAGGCCAAAAGAAGGAAGAATGTTGCTATAAGAGTTTGGGGGTGTGAAACAGTATCAAAGTCCTTCAACAGATCAAGAAACAGTGCTGGGGTTAGTTGGCCAGAGTCCCTTGCTTTGTTGATTGTGTCCATGAAGGATATTATTGCGGTTGTTGCACTATGAGTGGGTCTAACACCATGTTGTATGGGTGTTAGTAGCTCACTGTGGATTAGGTGGTCAAGGAGGAGTTCGTATACACATTTTCCAGGAAACTGGAGAGAGGACATAGGATGGTGATGATGCAGAAATTAGATAAGTCATTAGATATGCCTCCTTTGTGTAATGTGGCTATAATTGATTTTTTTCCAGAGGCAGGGGAAGTGGGATTCTAAGATGGATCTATTGATGAGAGTATTGACTGGGTAGGCAATGGCATCAGCAGCAATTTTCAAATATTTGGCTGCAAGATTATCAGTAGAAAGAGAGCAGGGTTTTATTTTATGTTGTAGGGTATGTATATAGCTAGTGAATACCAAATGTAGTGAGATGTTGGAGATTTACAAGCCATAGCAGAGATGTTTTGAGTAGAGGGGATGAGAGTGTGGTATGTTTGGATGTTTGAGAGAGAGGTGAGTTGTGATTATCTATGGGGTTGGGAGTTTGGGGCTTTCCGGGATCATTGATCAAGTTGGCTATACTTTCTATAAAGTAGATATTAAACAACTATTCGAGGTGTAGATATCTCTGTAAATGGGACAGAGTTTTGTTTGGATCCTGTGGTGAGAAGTGAGAAGATAGTAAACCAAAACTATTTGGGGTTGTTTTGATGATCAGTTAGTTGTTGTGTAAAATGTTGTTTCTTACCAATAGCTATAAGTTTCTTTGCCTGATTATGTAGATGTCTTTAGTTTTGGAAATTTTGGCAATTTATTTTTTTTTGCCACTCCTTCCAGGCTTTGTCCCTATTTGCTAGTAGTTTTTTGTGGACCTTGCTTGCCAAGGGGCATGCTTTTTTTGGGTCTATATTACAACGTTGAACTAACATAAGTTCGAACATTGTAATATCGAACCCAAAAGTCCGACACCCAATAATAATGAAAACACAGAACAGTGATTTTTTTCCCAGGGAAACAAATTGCTGTTCTGTGAAAAAAAATAAATAAATAAAATAAACCTTAAACTTAAACTAAAGTGGGGGCTTTGCCTGCCAAACCCCCAACATGGGAGGCTGTGCCCCCCACACACCCCTACTTAAATATACCAACTCCAAGATCATACCACAGTGGGTGAAATAGCAAAGCTCTGAAAATGGCCCACTGATTTTTTTTCCCTGGGATCAAAATCGATGTGCTGTGGCTTAGCTATTTTTGGATTTTGGACTCTTGGGTTCGATATTGCAACGTTTGAACTTATACAAGTTTGACATTGTAATATAGACCCGATTTTTTCTTCTTTTTGTTTGGAGCAGTGCTAGGCTGTTAAGGGGATTTGGAAACAGTTTGTTAAAGTAGTTAACTGCGATGTCCAGGGGTATAATTTTCAGTATGGACCAGTTTAAAGATTTGAGTATATTAGTAAAGAGTTGCTGCAGTAGCATTGTCGCCTCACAGTAAGACGTTGTCCTGTTCGATTCTCAGCTAGAGCGTCTTCTGTGTGGAGACATGCATGAACTGGTGTACCTTCGTCAAAGGTTGTGTGTCAGGGCCGGCAACTCGGCACGTAAACATCTACTGCCAATCATTAGTGGACCGGAGTTCCGCTGTGGCGACCCCTAACCAGGAAAAGCCAAAAGACTCAACAACAAGTAAAGAGTTGCTGGTTGAAGTTAGGTTACAAGAGGTTTTATAAGTATGACCTTTGGTTAAGTAGGTAGTTGTTCTATATATATTTGAAGGTAAGTTGTCACTTAGTGTGTCTGGGAAGGTACTGGGGTTCGAATATTTATTTGGGTCTGTGACTAGATTCCAGTCTAGAATTGATTCCTGGATGTTACCTTTAGTAGTTCTAGCTGGAGCTGTAATAAGTTGTGTGAAACCAAATAGATTTATACTGTTGTCTGGAAAGTTTGAGATTAGGTTTTGCCAGTTGATATTAACATCACCCATGATAATCATTTAAGTGGATATATTTTGAGATAACTAGGAATATGGAAGTGTTGTGGTCGGGGGGGGGGGGGGGATGCACAGAACTCTAATAAAAAGTTTAGTGTTATCAAGTTTCAAGACAGTTATGAGGATTTCAGCTTTACTAAATTACAGATTAGTCTCAAGGAGGGTACTATTGTATGAGCTGGGGTACATTAAAGCTACCCACTTTGAATCCAGGTGAGCATGGAGGAGAAGTTATTTTATTTTGTGGATTTGGCTGACTCTACAAGAAAAATGTCATTTGTGTACCCAAGTTGTGCATTGGGAGTTCTTGGGTTATGTCATTAATAAAAAGTGGTCTCAGGACTCAGCCTTGTGGGACTCAGATGTTTAGCGATCCAGTTTCAGAAAAGGAATTACTGACAGAAATAAATAGAACAGTGGTGTAAAATGTTATCAGAAAAGATCAGGAACCACATTTTAGATAATGTCAGAAAATGATGGTAACCAGGTGAACTAATAATTACATAAATATATATTTATTGAGTGTTTTCATCCTGTTATAGGACTTCATCACAATAAAAGACTGCATTACTTCCATTTCTTTTATAGTAATAAGTTGGTCCTAGAATACAATCAAAGCAATAACGAGGTTAAGCAACTCATGAGAAAGAACTGGAAAATCTTAAAGGCTAACCTAGAGATTTTTAATCTTGTGGGAAAAGGACCTTTATTTACATTTAAAACTGCACAAAATTGTAAATATATATTGGAAATTGATTGAATTATGCACTGAATGTAGATAGAAAGACTGAGGGTATGACAGTGTAGGTATTGCAAACAATGTATATTTTTGAAGCAGAAATGTTGTTTTAGAAAATTGGACAGGAACCAAGATACACTTTTGGAGAAGGAGCTGTCAAACTAAGGGTGACAGTTATCTAGTCAAGGGCTTGACATGCCCAGCATTTTATGTGGGCAAAACAGAAAGAAGTTTATGCAAAAGAATGTACGAGAATTTTTATAACATTAGGAATAAGAACTATAACAGCACACTATGTAAACATTCCTTATGTTGCTTGCAGTTTGACAAGTTTTATTTTGGGAGTCTAGAAAGGATTACATCAAATCTTAAGGGAGAGGAATGGAAAATTAAACTCCAGCACAAAGAACTTTTGTGGCAGCTTATGGTGAATGATCATACTTCAGAATGAGTTTCTGTCTGTTCAACCTTTACTTAATCTAAATGCTGTGAAACTGGAGACTTTTGGGCATGTTTTGTTTGATACCAAGGAGTTTTTTTATATTACATATTATACAGGATATTTTTACATACATTTATTATTTTTATATACATAACAGAGAAAATAGTGGCCTTAAAACTTCATTGATGAGCTCAGGCACAATAATTTCCAAAAATCATGAAAACCAGGTAGTGTTCCAAAGCAAGAAGCCTTTATTTGTCAAAGACAAGTGATCCTCAGTTTGAAATGGGTCTAAACTTTTTGGTGTCCTTTGGTGTGCTAATGTTTGGGAGTGGAATTACTGTGCCACGTTCAACCGATTTCAGAACTATGCCTGTTGTTAAGGACAGATGTACATGTATCTGAGGGATACAGTTTTTAAATAATTATACCAAATGAGACATAATATGAAAACATTGGTTAAGAATACATACAAGTTATATGACAATGATTTAATACCAAGAGAAATTTTATCCAATTTATATAGAAATTAGGATCAAAGATGGCCGCTGTTCTGTAAACACTGCTAATCTATAGCTCTTCAATCCCTATGAATAAAATTAACCCTGAGGTATAATCAAGACTTTTTTCGAAATAATATCCTGAGCTAATAACTCTAATCAACACTCAGAAACACAGAAAAGAGGAAACAATCCTGAAATAACAACCAATCTAACAGGATCCTAACAGATTAACTGAAGCAGAGGAAAGAGACAAGGAAAAGAAGCCGTGTGCTCAGGCCACTTCTCATACTGAACTTTATCTACAAACCAAGGAGCTTTACTTACACAAAATGTCAAAAGAAGATAAAAACATGGAAACTACAACAACAAAGACTAAACTCTCAGAACTACTATCACCTGAGAAAGAATTAAACTCTAAAAGACAGAAAACAACAAAGCAACTAGAGTCTGCAAAATCAGGAAATAAAAATAAAGCAGATCAACCTGCAAATCTGGAGGATATAAAAGCAGCCTTGCTACCTATTCAGGAGGCAATAAAGGAACTGTCCACCCAACTACAATCATTTGGATCTTCCTTCAACCAACTCTTGGAAAGAATGGACAAAACGGAAGGCAAAACCATGGAAAATGAAGAAAAAATAACTTTGCTATCCAAGAAATCTGATACACATAAAGCAGACATACAAAGCATGCAAGCAAAAATTGTTGATCTTGAGGCAAGATCCAGAAGGAATAACTTAATCATCAGAGGATTGCCGGAAAATATACAACACAATGAACTTATTCCGTCGATTATACAAATATTTGCAACACTGCTCAAAGTTAAAAAAACAGCCCACCAAATTATAATAGAGAAGGCACATAGAGCCCTGAGAGAATCCCAAGCATCAAATATTCCGAGACCTGTGTATGCCAAACTTCTTAATTTTCAAGATGTTAACACAATATTACTATTTACAAAGAAAAATGATGGGTTTATATTATGGAACAATAAGAAAATATCACTTGCCCAAGATCTGCCCCTACAGATTAGACAAGCTAGACAATTGCTATCCCCCTACTGCAAATTTTTAATTGACAGAAAAATAAAGTTCAAAGTGAAATATCCTAATACACTAATATTTTCTGTGGATGGAATCAAATACTCAATCGCCAACAACAAAGAAGCAAAAGCTACCTTCATGTCTGTTTTCAAAAAAATTCCCGACATAGACAACTAGATACACCCACCGAAGTGGATTATTGAGCCTCCGAGACCGGCCGCAAGCTATAATAACAACCGAGGACACATTTTACCATTATATTGCTTTACCTTGCCCTAGGCCTCATTTCTGGAGTGGCATGACTCTATTTCTTGTTTACAAGCCACGAGGGTCCAAAAAGGAAGTTTACATCACAAGCACCTTGCTGATTTCCCCATGGGGGATCTAAAAACCAACTGTCAGCTCCAACGGTCGTGTACAAGAGGTGGCACTTCCGGAAGTCCGCTCACACACACAGTCCCCCTTCGAGAAGTCAAAAGTTGTTTTTAATACAATACGTTGATTGATGCCTAACACCCAACACACACTGAACACATTAAACTACCTCAGCAGAATTTATCAAGAAACCGAGAGTCGAGGCCCATCTGTACTCTATGTGATCTACTTTATAAAACCCACTGCTCCAAATATCGAATACAAATGTATGAATCTTGTGTGGTGACACCTGAAAGGTTATGTACATATAGTTTGGTTCTTCAGTATGCTGATGTCTAAGGAAAGACTGTAGAAATAAGTACAACTAACCACTCAAAAAAGGAGATCCCAACAGTGAAAACCTCGCATTTTAGATGTTATGGGTCACTACCATTTCTCAGCTGTCCGGAACCTCAGATAAAAGACTAAAAAATGTAAAGTAATGCTGAAGCAAAAGGGTTATGCCTGTGCATGCCTGCCCCACACACTCAATTAACCTAGCAGGTTCACAATACAAAGGACCTCTGGTCCAGTTTATGCAGCCGATCATTTTTTTTTTTTTTTTTTTGCAGTCCTCCATATCGCTAAAATTGCTCTTACTATCGCATTGAATAAAGTCTGGCTGCAATATCTCCTTCAAGCCTTAAAGATATCAAACTCCTCTCCAACTCCAATTAACAAGTCAAAAACATAGTTCTTGAAGAATTCTTCCCATCTCCATAGCCATCTTTACTTAGTTGAATTCTCTACACAGTTATATAATTGTTACAACAAGTTGGTCTTTAAGGGCAGTTACACTTGAGCCAACAGTACATATCACAGCTCAGTGACAAACACACTCTATATTTTCCTCCACAACATTAATCCACCTTCCTGACACTTTATTACTACACAAGTTATAAGAAGGTGAAACGTCCCAAGTGCACTTGCCATGTTCATACCAGATTTGGTTGTACCCAAAAAGAGGTCATGTCCTCATCTAATCAGCTAATAACAAATAAAATAAGTAAATAATTTAGTAGTATTCATCCATTTGTCTAGAAACTCTACAAAAGAGAATTCAGCTGAGAATATATTACTGCCTATCCAGTCAGAGACGGACCATGGTCAATGGGCACTAGGCAGGATAATAGATTGGCCCACTAGAGTGGCCTCCCCTCTAACACCCGCTGCCCTGCATCAATCCCCTCCCTAGCCACACTGGTGATCCATTGCTTGGCTGTTTTTACCAGTTGCTATGGTCATTATCTAGGCCTATTCAATGTGCACGTTGTCTTCTTGTTTGCTTCTACAGGGCTTGCAGATGTTGAAGTGAAGTAACACAAACACTGATGGCCTTTTGCTAGACGAGCAGTGTTGTCTCACATTGAAATCAGACTTAGTGAACCTTTCTCCCACTGGGGCTCACATTAGTTGAAACAGCATTGATACCCACATTCACATAAATTCATCTGTTCCAAATCCAACATATATTGAAATCTATATGGTTCTAGGACGATTGGAACTAGACTGAGTGTAATGTCACAGATATGACTCAATAAGGGGTTTTGGGGTTTACAAAACAAAGGACATTAACCTTTGCATACAGTGACTTTTATTTCCAGTTTTATATAAATAATATCAACTTGATCTTCAACCTATTATATTGGGTAGCATGCTGTGAGAGGGCTGTTCAGATGTTATTCATAAGCTTCTGTAAATTCTAAATTGATGGTGCATTGTATCTTTAATCAGTATTTAATTAGTGGATTTGATACCCCAAAAACGTTGACTGACTAGATTACTTAATGATCGTGCTTAACAGCGCTTTCTGTAGAATAGAGGAACTAACACCTGTACAGGTATTATTTATAGTATAGAGAGTTTAACAATTTTAACAGGTTAAAACATTTTTTCTTCTTTCATGCAAGGGACAATGTCTCAAAGTTCACTGCAACCTACAAGAAGGTAACGTAGCGCTGATATTAAAGAAACATATATATAAAATTGTAGGTAGTCTATCACACTGTTTAAACTGTAATTGTTAAATTTCGATGGCTTATGATCTCAAGCTGATAAGATACTTGCATGTAAACTTAATGTACCATAAAACTGAAGCTTGAGGATCTATTTATTCACCACCCTATTCAGGATATACACCTCTGAACTACCATTGATTAATAAGCAATAGCATTTTAAGACAATTCCAAGAGATCTTTAAATAGATACATAAATACTTGTGCCTATTTTTATTTACTACTATAGACAGGTAACACTGTTACATAATCACATTGTTTTCTCCAGGATACACTAGAACAAGAGTGAATAAAAGTAAACTTTCTGTAGAATCTTAACCGAGTGGCAGAATGAGGTCGCGCCAAAACTTTTACAACAAAATGACATTTAAGTTGTCAATATCACAGGACAAGAGTGGTAAAGCATGTGTGGTTAAATATGTTTGGAATATTGGTACTCTCAAATTGAATATCCCCCTAAACCAAGGGGTGAAACAACCAAAGTAAAGAGACTCCTTTTTAGGAGAGGAAGGACCACTCATAGATTAAGTTCAGTCGGGGAATGTACATATTCTACTATTATGGTTAATAAATAAAGCTTGAGAGAACAACTTACATTTAATAATCCAAGTCAAACCTTATATGAAAAGAATTAGGTTGCAAAAGTAGTGTTTGTTAGGGAATGAGCTGGATAGGCTTTGTACAAATAAGAGTAGGTCAATACAATTCGCTTACCCATTATACACTAACACACAAGTTATCCTTATACCCATACTACAAAAACATACAAGATTCAAATCTTGCCAGACCCTGTTACATTCCTGGTCCAGGAGATTAGTGGGTAGGCACAGGGAAGGGACGGGAATAAAAGAATGCTTTCATAACATAATGTTGATTAGAAATAAAACTATTAAACTCAATCTGATATGTTTACGCAAACATCAAGACTGTCATCTAAAACCATATAAATGTGGGAATGGGATTCATGGAATATTAAAGGGCTCCAGAACATTAAGAAAAGAAAACTGTTTCTTCATCTAGTTTTGCAAGCTAAGGCAAATTTCATTCTAATTCAAGAAGCATACCTAACTATAGAACAATGATTGGAAATAAAAGAGAAAAAATGGATAAGAGAAATTATAGCATCTGAAGGCAAAAAAAATAGAGCTTGAGTAGCTATAATCATTAAGAACCAATATCAAGATAAAATCTTAGAAACCAAAATAGATAAAGAAGGAAGATGGTGCTATGTAATCCTTTCAACTCCCATGTATGATAAGCCCATCTTACTTCTTAATTTATATGCATCCTGCAACAACCAGCACTCCTTTCTTACATCACTGTACCCTATTCTAAGTCAATATAACAATCACTATATGATTCTGGGAGGAGACTGGAATGCATATCAAAACCCAAAACTGGACAAATCAAGCCTACATAGATCATACAATAAACAAGCAACTTTAGCACTAAGCGAACTTAAATATGACTTTAACTTATATGATCCCTTCAAATATGGTAATTACTCAAATATCTCAAATAATTTTACATTCTACTCTAATTGCCATAAAATGTGGTCAAGAATTGATTTTTTCCTAATTTCAGAAGAACTAATTAATCTAGACTCCACAGTATCCATACATACTCGTTACCTATCCAACCACTCTAAAATTACCCTAAACATTACTAAAACCGCCAAAAATAACACCCTTTATCGAGGATATAATTGGTCCCTGAACCCAAATCTTTTAAACAAAAAGGAAATAATTCAGGAAATACAGGGTATTCTCAAAATACTTCTGATGAATTTATCAAAACAACACCACCCTCCTGATATTGAATGGGTGGCAACAAAAGCCCAGATCAGAGGTATCTGCCTTCAAAAAGCGTCTTACTACAAGAGAGCCCAACTCAGAGAGGAACAACAGTTAGAGGCTAAAATTAAATCATTAGAACAGGATTTAATTAAAGACTTTAACACACAAACTGAAACAGAACTATTAAAATGTCAGAAACAACTTTTCATGATACACCAAAATAATTTATCATTTCATGAAACCAAAATTCTTGCAAAATATGCTAACCACATTCAAACGCCGTCACGAGCATTAGCTAGGATCATTAACCAGTCTAAATCATCCTCTCAAATCACTGAAATAGCTTATGAAAATAAGAACTATACAAAAACTGGTGATATTATTAACATCTTTGAAAATATATACTCGCAAATCTATGGCGACCAAGAATCTCTGTCTATAAATGAAAATAGCAAAGACTTCCTACAAAATCTTAAGTTCCCGAAAATTTATCTGAAATTACAAAAAGAATTAATAGAACCAATAACCATTGAAGAAATAGTAGCAACAATCAAAAAACTGAAATCACACAAATCACCCGGTCCAGATGGCCTCACAGCAGAGTTCTATAAAACATTCTACCATATCGTCGCACAAATCTTATCCCACATATTAAACTACATAATAAACAATAAAATTAATGACTTACACTTTAATGCATCCAAAACAATTTTTATTCTCAAAGAAAAGGCAGATTACCCCGAACCCGGATAGTTACAGACCCATACCATTACTAAATATTGACACCAAGATACTAACATCTATTCTGGCCAATAGAATGAAAAGAATAACGGACATAATTATCTCTACTGAGCAATCTGGTTTTCTATCATCCAGACAAGCCAGCAATAATACATTAACACTACACACATTAGTTTCTTATGCTAATCATAATAACCTAAATATGTACGCACTTATTATAGACGCTCATAAGGCCTTTGACAGAGTGAGTATAAAATTTCTATTTCAAATCCTACCTTATTTTAATATACCCCAAAAATTTATACAAACTCTACAAATGTTATACAATAACCCTTACACAACATTATACATAAATAAAATGTGGTCGAATAGAATTCAAATAAAAAATGGTACACGTCAAGGCTGTCCGTTATCTCCCTTATTGTTCAACCTTTATCTAGAACCCCTTTTTCTAAAAATTAAACAGACTACATATCATAATGCCCCAATAATATACAACACAAAAGTTGCAATATCAGCCTTTACTGATGATCTTAACATCTACTGTACAACACCAACCACAGATATCAAGAAATTACTATATACTATTGAAAACTTTGCATCAATATCAAACTATAAAATAAACCTTAAAAAGACCAACATCTTCCCTTTAAAAACTCCGAAACTTTTTTCACTTTTACCACTGATAGGACAAGTAAAATCTGAAGAAATGATTAAATACCTAGGGATTACATTCTCCACAGATAACAAAAACTTCTATTTAAATAATATTAAATAAAAGTGGAACCACATCTTACTGGACCTAAATAGATGGAAAAATCTGAAATTACCACCACTAGCCAAAGTCTCGATTATAAAAATGAATATACTGCCCAGACTATTATACATTTTCATGTCCTCCCAGGTATTAATACCCAAGAAATTCTTTAAACAAATTCACACTGAATTTGCTAAATTTATATGGGAACCCAAAAAAAGTAGAATCTCATACGATAAATTGATGACTCCGAAAAATAAAGGCAGATTAGATCTACCTAATTTTGAAAATTACTTTTTAATCATAAATGCTAATAGAATCTTGAGAATTGCTAACTATAATATATCTGAAAGAGTTTGGTCCCCATATTGGGTAAGGTTATATTTTAAACATGTCGAAAACCTGAACATAAATCCCAAATCATTACCATTCTTAAACAGCAATAGTCTCAAAGCATATAATTTATTGAAACCCCTTAAAAATTCGATATCATTAATACAAACTCTTTAAAACAGTAAACCTGCTCCAACCCGTGATGATTCTACAATCTATACATCAAAACCCTAACTTTAAAATAAATAACCAGCTACTAGACTTAAAATGTTTCCCACTTATAACTAATATAACAGTACAAGATATATACCCATATTTAAACTGTTCGGCTCATGAATTAAGAAGACAACTGTGCCTTCCCAAACCATATGTGGTGATCCTGAGACAGATTAAAGAGTTATGTATAAGTTTCATTCAGGATATCTAAATTAATAAAGATGATATAGTGAAATGTAACCTACTATGGGAAACCCTGCTACAAAACAATAAATTTATAACATATTCATACAAACTGATAAAAGACCTGAAATTTCAAGAACATGTACTCATATCTAATTATTGGAAAGAAAAAATACCGTCGGTTGAGAACTACAAACTAATACAAGCAATTAACCTAACAATAAAATCCATATCCCTCCAAAAGCTAGCATTCACTCAACTTATGATATACAATAACACCTATTACACATGCCTTAGCATGCACAAATTTAACTCTAGAATCTCCCCAACTTGCCCGCATTGTAAAAATCAAACTGATGATCTTTTGCATATCTTCTGGAGCTGTAAATGTGTTTACAAACTGTGGAATTCCTTGAAAAACAAGTACAAAAGATGGGCTATCAATCATCAACGCTCACTTGGGAATTTACGATTCTACATATCACCCCAAAGAATCTATCTAAAAACCAAGCATTCATTCTCATTAATATTTTTTCACTAATGAAACTATACATAGCTTTGGATTTGCTTACACCTTCCAATAATTCATGGAAGAACTTTAGGACCATGGCGATAAAACATATACTAGCCCATAAACACATAATAAACAAACAAGACAAAAAACCCATTACCCTTAAACTGTGGGAACAGATATTCAACATTATACTTTCATAGACCAATAAACCCAAGACAAAATTTCAACATACATAACTAAAACAACAACATTATTTAGTAATGACCCAGGTTGTGGAAACTAATCCTGGAGAAAACATCTCTCATCTTCTGTAATACTATTGAGATATGAAAGCATTTTTGTAAATAGTGTAAATAGGTTTAATTGCTTTGTTGTATGTACAAGCTATTATCACTTTTGTATACTCTTGTGAATGATCTTGTAGTTAACTGTTTGTATTAATTTAGAATGTACTTTACTTTCTTTTTCTTGGTTTGATGTACCCTACAAGTTCCTTATCTTGTATTTATTTTCATTTCTTTTTCTTTTTCTTTTTTTTTTTTTGTAAAAGTTTTAAAACTAATAAAAATATTTTCGAAAAAAAAAAAAGAAATTATTGTTAGTGATAATGCAAACATGATTTGCAGTACTACATGAGATAAAAGCAGGCTATGGTATATTTAGAGAGATAGCCAGGGGAGATACATTGATAGAATTAATATTGGCTAGAGGGCTTCTTTAACAGAATTAATATTTGCTGACGGGCTTATAAATCACCCTACCTTGTTTCTAGTACCTTTATAAATTCTGTACAATTGAGTAGGTCTTGGTTCATTTATACAAAGTGAAGTACTTTTATTTAATAACTGCACCTTTAAAAGCTGTTTAAAGTACACTGATTTATAGGTTCATAAGTTCATAAGTAAGTACTAGGCTATCGGCCCAAGGGCCTACGTAGGCCTAGCCAACAAGGTTCCCTGACAAGAAAGTTATTTTCCTGTGCCACTGTCGAGCAGAGACACAGAAGTGATTCCCGGGGTGTATTTCCTATTTCCCATCCACTCATCAAGATTTTTCTTCAAGAGTGCTAATGAAGAATTTTGCTTGACATAGATGTATAGCCTATTCCAGAGTATGGGAAGTCTCTGAGACAGGAATCTATCTCTCCAGCATGTCCTGTTTATTGTGGTGACAAGGTTTAGGTCCCTAGAGCATGTAGCTCAGAGAGATTGGGATTTCTTTAGGTGTAGCATGTCCAACAGCTCTGGGTTTGACATACCTTTATATGTGAGGCAGAGATCACCTTGGAGTAGGTGATATGCTACGGAGTAAAGCTGGAGTTTTTTGAGATGGTCAGTGTAGGGCATCTGTTTGAGGCCAGTAATCCTCTTTGTGAGGTATTTCTGTGGCCTTTCCAGCTGCTGCAGATGTCTTGTGAGGTGCATTTCAAAAGGGGCGTTATACTCTATAATGGGTCTAATGAGTGTTAAGTAGAGGGGGAACAATGACCTCTTTTTTTCTGGATGAGAACCCTTTTATGATGAGGTGTGCCATATAGAAGGACTTCCTGACTACTGTGGAGATGTGACTATCAAAGTACAGACTACTGTCCACCTGGGGCCCAAGGTCTCTTATCACACATTAGGTGTTAAGTAGACTGCTGTCTATGTAGTAGTTCATGGGGACAGAGTTTTTACTAAAGGGGATGACAATGCACTTTTTGGCATTGAGCTTGAGGCCATGGCTCTGACACCAGACATCTGTCTCAGTGAAACCTTTCTTCACTCACTCGAGGCACTCCTTAAAATGGAGAACATTGACATCTGTGCAGTGACAGAGACCTGGTTCAAAGCTCCATAGAGCACCCCTGCATTACCAGGCTATAATTCATACCACACCTTTCGGCCACCAAACCCAGAGCGAAACACTAAAAGTGGAAGCGTGTCCATATTCATTAAGGATATCCACACCTCCAAGCTAGTTGTTCAGCATAATGCATCCGAGATTATCCAAGTTCAAGTAACTCTGGGCAAAACCACAATCCAGATTGTAGCTTGCTACAAACCCCCCCCCCACCATGCCCCAGGATTCCCACTCCTCTTTTCTTGATAAACTGGAAAATATTAAGGTACAATTCAACACTCTAATAATGGGTGATTTCAACTGCCCTACCATTAACTGGGAAAACTATTCATGTACCAACTCTTTTGCTCAATGTTTTCTGGAAATCATCAATTCCAATGCCTTGGATCAACTTATCCACACCCCAACCAGAGGCAGCAATATCCTAGACCTGGTCATCACCAACATGGGTGACCGGTGTTCCACACTAGAGGTCAGCTCCTCGTTGGTCAGATCCGACCACAAGCTAATTATCCTAGACATCCACATCCTACTCCCACACCCCCGTAAAAAATTTCTCCAAAGCCAACTTTACGCTTCTTAAGACAGAAGTGGCAAACTTCACAATGCCCATGCAGATGGACAATAGAGGTATGACTGCTAAATCCTACACAAATGCACTTTATAAGCACTTACACGAGTGCATGGATCGTGCTATCCCTAACAGAACCAAGATGCTATCCTCCAAAAAAAGGAAGCTAATCTGGTGGTGTCCTGCCATAAACAAACTCTACAACAAAAGAAAGAAACTGTAGCAAAAAAGAGTAAAATATCACGATTGGAGGAACTCCCTGATCAGCCTCAGTAAGAAGCTGAGATCCCTCATAAAATCCTCCAAAGCTAGTTATGAAACCAAATTGCCACTGATTCTAAAGACAACCACAAAGCATTCTATAGCTATGTCAAGAATCTCAATGGCAACACTCAGATCTGCTCTGAATTACAGCACAATGACACTAAATATACAAAACCAACTGATATTGCCAACATCCTGGTAGATAGGTTCAGTGCTAACTTTACCCCCCTCCCCACCCCCTAAAGGGCCCATCTTTATACCGGAAGAATGCAAAGTTCCTGTAATCATGGCTGCACAGGTAAAAACTTCAATCTCTAAAGCCAAGAACACAGCATCCATGGGACCTGACAACATCCCAGGCTGCCTTCTACATGAACTACAGAATGAACTTGCACCCCACCTAAGTACCATGTTGAGTCATAGCCTCACCTCAGGCTTTGTGCCCATTGAATGGTGCACCATGATGGTTATCCCACTCCACAAAGGGGAGGTCACAACAGACCCTGGGAAGTACTGCCCCATTAGCCTGATGAGCCTGGTCTGCAAGGCCATGGAACGTATCATCATGAAACTCATAAACAAAGACATTGGAGATCTCCAAACTCTGGACCCCACACAGCTCGGGTTTGTAAAAGGCATATCATATCTCCTAAACCTGATAGACTTCTTTGAAGTAGTCACCAAAGCCATAGATGAGGGTAAGGTGGTTCACACAGCCTATCTAGATCTCGCCAAGGCGTTCAACACCATCCCCCACTCTGTAATTATAGATAAACTCACTAAATTAGGTATAAATCCCTATGTCACAAGGTGGGTTGCCAGATGGCTTACTGATAAAACCCACACTGTGAAAGTAGCAGACTCCAAATCAGACTTTAGACCAGTGACAAGTGGAGTACCACAGGGTTCAGTCCTGGGTCCTCTCCTGTTTGGTATCTAGTTCTTTGAAGTACAGGCTAACACAGAAGGTCTTTGGCTAACTAAATTCGCAGATGACTGCAAACTGGGAGCCATAATCTAAACTCCTAACGATGTGGACATCCTACAAAAGGACCTCACTGAGACAGACGCCTGGTGTCAAAACCATGGTCTCAAGCTCAGTGCCAAAAAGTGCATTGTCATCCCCTTTGGTAAAAACTCTGTACTCATGAACTACCACATAGGCGGTAGTCTACTTAGGTTCATAGGTTCATAGGTTCATACTAGGCTATCTGCCCTAGGGCATTTATAAGCCTAGCCAGAATGTGTTTGGCTTTCGCCACCCATTTTAAATTTATTTTGCTATGCCCTTTTTCGAGGTTAGTATACTGTGCCTCTGTCTAACAGTGACACAGAAGTGATACCCGGGGTAAACCTACGATCTCCCATCCACTCATCAAGATTCCTCTTGAAGAGAGTCAATGAGGGACTCTGCCTAACCTGGACTGGGATTTTATTCCAGAGTGAAGGGAGCCTCTGGGTTATGAATCTGTCCCTCCAGCATGTCCTATTTATTTCAGTGCTGAGTTTCAAGTCTCGACAATGGGATTTGGATTTTCTGAGGTGCAGCATGTCCATTAATTCCGGGTTGGACATGGCTTTATACATCAGGCACAGATCGCCTCTGAACAGGCGGTATGCCACTAAGTAGAGCTGGAGTTTCTTTAACCGGGCAGCATATGGCATCTGTTTGAGCCCTTTGATCCTCTTGGTGAGGTACTTTTGGGGTCTTTCCAGTTTGCTGCAGGTGTCTGATAAGGTACATCCCAAAAAGGGCATTGTACTCAATTATGGGCCTGATGAGGGATGAGTAAAGAGGCATGATGACGTCCCCTGATCTAGATGTGAATCCCTTCATGATTAGGTGAGCTATATAAAATGTTTTTCTAACCACTTTGGCCACGTGGTTGTCAAATGAGAGATTGCTATCAACTTGGGTCCCCAAGTCCCTAATTACTTCTTCTGTACTTAATGGATTGCCACCTATGTGGTAATTTGTGGGCACTTTGTTTTTGCCAAAGGGGATGACTATACACTTTTTGGCATTTAGCTTGAGGCCATGGCTCTGGCACCAGTTGTCTGTTTCTATGAGGCCCTTTTGGAGGATGCCTGTGTCAGCTGGAGAGTCGATTATGGTGCCCAGTTTGCAGTCATCTGCGAACTTGGTCAGCCACAGTCCTTCCGTGTTGGCCTGTACTGCCAAGAAATATATACCTAACAAGAGAGGTCCCAGGACTGAGTCTTGTGGGACACCACTTGTAACTGGTTTGGAGTTTGACATGGCTCCAGCAATTCTAACCATGTGGGTTCTGTCCTTGAGCCAGTTTGCAATCCATCTAGTGACATAGGGGTTTATATTTAAGCTGGTGAGCTTATCTATAATGCCAGGTCCAGGTAGGCTGTGTGGACCACCTTCCCCTCGTCAATGGCCTTGGTGACTGTTTCAAAGAAATCAACCAGGTTTAAGAGGCAGGATCTGCCCTTAACAAAGCCGAACTGGGTAGTATCCAGTGTCTGTAGGTCCCCAATATCTTTATTTATGAGGTCCATGATGATCCTTTCCATAGCTTTGCAGACCAAGCTAGTCAGTTTCCAGGATCCATTGAGGCACCACCTTTGTGGAGAGGGACCACTGTTGCTGTCTCTTTGGGCACATATCCTGTAGTAAGGCTGAGATTGAACAGTAGTTTTATGTTTGGGTTTAGCTCTTCTTGGAGTTCATGTAGACGCAGCCCAGGACACCGTCTGGTCCCATTGATGCTGTGTTTTTGCTTTGGAGGCGGCTCTTACCTGAGCATCTGAGATGTCAGGGGCAGCACTCTGCTGGGATAGATATTTTCCCTTTTGGTGGGGCGCTGAACCTGTCAGCTAGGATGTTGGCACTGTCTGTGGGTTCAGTGTATTTTTGTCATTTTGGACTAATTCTGAGCATATCTGGGTATTACCACCCAGGTTCCTAACATAACTAAAGAAAGCCTTGTGATTATCCTTAGTGTCCTGTGCAATTTTTCTCTGCTGGCCTTAGACAATTTTATGAGTGCCCATAGTTTTTTGCTAATACTGATCAGTGATGCCTTCCCTTTTTGGGATTTTGCTCTATCATTTAGTAGCTTCCTCCTTCTATTGTATAGTTTGTTTATGGCTGGGGTCCACCAGACAGGACGTCTGCCTTTGGAGGATTGGGTCTTGGTTTTATTTGGGATCGCATGATCCATGCATTCCTGAAGGTGTTCATAGAATGCGTTTATAAAGGTTTCTGCAGTCTGGGCCATATTTTCCACAGGCCCGGGGGCTTTGAAGGATTCCACCTCGGTTTTGAGGAGTGCGAAGTTTTTCACTGTGGTTTTCTGGGCAGGGGGTGGGGTCGGGATGTGAATATCCAGTGAGATTAGTTTATGGTCTGATCTTACCAGTGAGGGATACACTTCTGGTCTGGAGCATAGAGTCCCCATGTTGGTGATGATCAGGTCCAGTATGTTTTCCCCTCTTGTGGGAGTGGTAACAAGTTGTTCCATACCATTTGAGTTTATAAATTCTAGGAACCTTTGGGCTAGGGTGTTGGAGCTAGAGTAATGCTCCCAGTCTATGTTTGGGTAGTTGAAGTCACCCAATATAATGGTGTTTGGAGAGACCTTCATATTTTCCAGTGTTCTCAGAAAGGCCGAGTGGGGTTCCTGGGTTTGGGAGGGTGGTCTGTAGCAGGCTATAAACTGGAAGGCAGTTTTACCCACTGTTAGTTGCACATGGATAGTCTCTGATGCTTCGTGCTTTGCCACCAACCTGGAGGTGTGGGTATCTTTGATGAATATCGATACTCCCTCCTTTGTGGTTCGGTCCAAGTTTTAAAGCATGGTATGAGGTATAACCTGGTAGTGCTGGGGTGCTCTCAGGAGCCCTGAACCAGGTTTCTGTTACTGCACAGATATCAATGTTCTCCATGCTAAGGAGAGTTACCTTGAGGTTTAGACTTCTGGCGTTGAGTAGCATTACTCTTAGTTTCTTATCCCTTGTGATACCTATGGAGGTGGGTTTGTCTTTTGAGCCTTGCCTACAAACGGCACTATGGGGGTAGCAAGAGCCTTTGCCAATATCCGAAAGCCTTAACACTGAAATTGTGATAAGAGACCTTGGGACACAGGTGGACAGTAGTCTCTCCTTTGATAATCACATTGCCACAATGGTCAGGAAATCCTTCTATGTGGCACACCTCATCACAAAAGGTTTCTCATCCAGAAAAAAAAAGGTCTACTCATCACTCATTAGACCCATTATAGACTACAACGCCCCTTTTGGTATGTACCTCACAAGACATCTACAACTGGAAAGGCCGCACAAATACCTCACAAAGAGGATTACTGGCCTCAAAAAGATGCCTTATGCAGACCATCTCAAATAACTCCAGCTTTACTCCGTCGCTTATCACCTACTCAGAGGCGATCTCTGCCTAACATACAAAGCTATGTCAAACCCAGAGATGTTGGACATGCTCCACTTAAAGAAATACCAATCACTCCAAGCTACACACTTTAGGGACCTAAACCTTGTCACCACAATAAATAGAACATGCTGGAGGAATAGATTCCTGTCCCAGAGACTTCCCATACTCTGGAACAGATTACCTATCTATGTCAAACAGTGCTCCTCATTAGCACTCTTCAAGAAAAATCTTGATGATTGGATAGGTAATAGCAAATTCACCCTGGGGATCACTTCTGTGGTTCTGCTTGAAAGGGGCACAGGAAAATAATCTTCTTGGGTGGCGAAAGCCAGGGTACCTTTTTGGCTAGGCTTCTATAGGCCCTAGGGCCAATAGCCTAGTACCTACCTATGAGCCTATGTAGGATTTCCACATCATTTGGGGACACGACTATGGCTCCTAGTTTGCAGTCTTTCATCCAGGACACTCCTTTACTGTGCATTTACAGTAGGAGGACTGGGATTATTCATCTAGTGACAGTAGGTGCTTTTCTGGTATGCCTGAGATGGGAAGCACATAAAAGGGCTGCAAGTATTTTTTGCACTTCTGTTATATACTGTGACTGTATAGATTCACAAAAATGCAATGTCTGCCTCTGCTTTAAGTAGTTAATTGCACTGTATTACATTGCATCTGTTAGTTGTAGGGCTGTTTTAGGTTGTCTATGTGGTCTTGTTACACTTAAGCTCCAAACCAGCTATTCTACATTAAGAAGGTATTTTTATGCACCCTTGTGTACAAAGGTGCGCTGATCTAACCTGTCTGAGTTGGGGATTGCTGGTAGAAGGCTTATTGTGTGCTTTCCTGATTGGTAGTTAGCTTAAAAGTTGTTTTTCTTTGCTTGTATTTTAACCTCATATTTGCACAGTGCTGCTTTTTGCACAGTGGTGGTTAACAGTGCCCTGTATAGATGTAAAAGCCTAGAAGCTCAGTTTTTCCCTAAACAGCTCTCAGTGAAACCTTCCAAACTTTTCTGTTACTCTAGGAGCAACTCTCTTGCACACTGAGCAATGCTGCCTTATTGCTCAACCTTAGCCTAAACAAAGTATAGGTCCCTCTTTTAGTCTTGGCACTACCAGCACAGTCCTGTCAAATTAACCCATCTCTTTCCCTAATAAAACATTGGTGTATTTTTACATCAATATTTGTTTCCTTTTGTTAAACGTGAACCCTCTTATATTAGGGACACCTAGGATTTTATTGATAAAATTTTTAATTTGGTATGGGAACATGACATGTATTGGATGGTGTTAGATGTACAAAGTGTGTACAGTAATATAAACCATTGTCATGGTATAGAGTCTTTACAGTACTTCCTGGTTGATAGCCCGAAGTCTTGCTTTATTGCTGAGCTGGTTAAATTTTGTTTATAAAATAATTTTTTTGTTTTTAATGATGAATTGTTTTACCAGATTAAGGGGATGGCTATGGGGGCATATTTTGCCTTCATGCATGCAAATCTGACAATGTCCCTTTTTGAACAGGCATTTATGTTTCAACAAGAATTTTTTATTGGGCATGTGGTAAAAGTATTTTTGTTTTATAGAAATTTTACTTTTGTTTGTAAATGGTGTGTGGATAAAGTGAATGATTTTACAGAGTCTTTACATACTAACCCTGACTGATCTCTCCACCTTTACGCATTCCTGCTATCCCTTTTATTTCTTTTCTCCAGGGTACTTTATTACTAATTATTGGCCTATCTGCTGTACTATGTTGTCCTAAAAAAAAAAAAAAAAAAAAAAAAAAAAAAATTTTACACTTTTTCATTTATTGAAAATTTGTTCTTGATCATCCTCTTTTGCTAATATCCCTAATAATGGTATTATCTGTATATGTTTATAGCTTTTCTATATTATTATTGTATAATAATGTCTTTACCTGTCTGCTTGGAGCTTTTCTCCCCAGGCCTCTACTGAAAATGGACATGTATCCAGTTAGACTAGCCCGGTCAACAAATGTAAATAAATAAATAAATAAATAATAATAGGTTTCATTTTAAATTTGATGGATTGCAGTTTGGCAGTGAAGTAAATTTTTTGGATTTACATTTGAAAGGCTTACCTGATGGTTCTATTATTACCTCAGGTTGTAGAAAAATTGGGGAAGGAAATTAATGTTTATATGGTAGTAGTTGTCACCCTCCCCCCCACTTAATGGCTTCTTTGCTTTATGGTGACTTTTCTCATTTGAATAAACTTTGTAATAATGATAGGGATTTTGACAAGGAGGTGCAGCATACATTTAATATGTTTATTCATAGTGTTATTATAGGAATGAGGTTAGAAGTGCTTTAGAAAGGGTAATCAAAAGAAATGATGGTAGAGATATAGTTTATAAGAAGCTTTCTAAAGAATTGATTAATGATAAATATGATCTTTTCCCTTCTTTTTTGAGTATAGTTAGAAATTTCAGGATTTTAATGATTGTAAAGGTAGTAACAGATGTATTTATTTTGTTACTATTTTTAATACACTTAGCAGTAAGATTAAAGATATTTTGGATTATTTTTGCCCGATGTTGTTTAGAGACATACTTTGGCCAATTTATTCAAAAGAAGCCTTTAATTTTATGTAAGAAAGGCCGTAGTATAGGTGACTTAGTGGTACATAGTAAGTTTAGACCACCAGACACTAAAGTTAATAGATTAGCTTGACAAGCCTTATCTGCAAAGCCATGGAGAGGATCATAATGGACCTCATAAATAAAGACATAGGGAATTTGCAGACTTTGGATTCAACCCAGTTTGGCTTTGTCAAAGGCAGATCATGCCTTTTAAACTTGGTTGACTTTTTCGAAACAGTCACCAAAGCCATTGATGAGGGAAAGGCAGTCCATACAGCCTACCTCGATCTGGCGAAGGCCTTCGATACAATACCCCACTCGGGTATCATTGAAAAACTCATCAGCTTAAATGTTAACCCATACATCACAAGATGGGTTGCAAACTGGCTGAGTGACAGAACCCACAGGGTCAGAGTTGCTGGCGCCATGTCAGACTCAAAGCCTGTCACAAGTGGTGTCCCACAGGGCTCAGTCCTGGCCCACTCTTGTTTGGCATCTACTTTTCCAAGTACAAGCAAACACAGGAGGGTTATGGCTGACAAAGTTTGCAGATGACTGCAAACTGGGCGCCATAGTAGAAAACACATCTGACACAGATATCCTTCAGAAGGGTCTCACAGAAACGGATAACTGGTGCCAGAGCCATGGCCTAAAGTTAAATGCCAAAAATGCATAGTCATACCCTTCGGGAAAAACAAGGTTACCCCTAGCTACCAAATAGGTGGCAATCCACTGAGCACAGAAGAAGTTATCAGGGACCTGGGGACCCAGGTTGATAGTAGTCTGTCATTCGACACCCATGTAGCTAAAGTAGTTAGGAAGACCTTCTACATTGCCCACCTTATCATGAAGGGATTCTCATCTAGATCAAGGAGGTCATAGTCTCCTTTACTCATCACTCATCAGACCAATGATTGAGTACAATGCCCCATTCGAATGTATCTGACCCGACACTTGCAGCAGCTGGAGGGGCCACAAAAGTTCCTCACCAAAAGGATAAAGGGTCTCAAACATCTGTCCTATGCTGCCCGACTGAAAGAACTCCAGCTCTATTCAGTCGCTACCGCTGCTCAGAGGTGACCTTTGCCTAACATACAAGGCCATGTCAAACCCAGATTTGATGAATAGGCTTCACCTCAAAAAATCTAGATCCATCAGAGCCACAAGGGCCGGAGACTTAAACCTCAACACGGCTATTAATAGGACGTGCTGGAGGGATAGATTCATCACCCAAAGACTCCCTATGCTGTGGAACAAAATCCCAGTATATGTGAGGCAGAGCACCTCGCTGGCCTTGTTCAAGAGAAATCTTGACCAATGGATGGGAGATCGCAGATATACCCCAGGGATTACCTCAGTGTCACTGCTCGACAGAGGCACAGCAAAATAATGGGTATAGTTCCCCATACTAAAGGGGTGGCGTAAGCCACAAAATGATGGGCTAGGCTTGTAAATGCCCTCGGGCGGATAGCCTAGTATGAACCTATGAACCTATGAACCTATGAACCTATGATTAGGTCTTTTTAAGAGAGGTACTTTTCCATGTGAGACTTGTTCTATTTGTTCCCAGGTTGTTAATACCTTTCCAATAATTAATGGACTTAGTTTTTGTCCTAATCAAAGTTTTTCTTGCAATACTGCCAATGTTGTTTATATCTTTGTGTCCCTGCGATAAGTTTTATGTGGGGGAAAGACAAAGAATATTTAAGGGCTGATTTCAGGAGCATATTAGGGACATAACGTTATCATAGTCCCTTAGCTCTTCATTTTAAAAATTATTGCTGTCATGATTTTAGAATTCTTAAAGGTTGTGTTTTAGAACATATTATTGTATGTTTAGGGGAATGATCTTCTCTGAAAGATAAGTTGTATAAAGAAGCAGTAAAGTATGATACCTTAACCCCCAAAGGGTTAAATAAAGATTTTAATTGGAAGCATTATTCAATTAACCTTTTACTGTGTTAATTGTTTTATTGATTAGTTATTTAATATGTGTGTTTTTGTGATCTTGTATGTACTCCTTGAAGGCATTTGCTGAGGTGCTAGCGGTGAATAAAACTTTTTCTGCATCTGTAGCTGTTTTTGTAGTTTGTGTTTTCACTGGCTTAGTGGTCTGCTACAAAGTATAGGTCTCTCTTGTAGTATTGGCACTATCAGCACAGTCCTGTCAAATTAACCCATTCCCTTCCCTAATAAAACATACAGTAAGAACCTGCTATCATGGACAGGCATTTTTCCATCATCTCTCTGGCCAGCCTGATAGACATGTGCATCCTGAGGCAATGTAGCAATTGTCTCATGTACACTGACAACCACTTACTCCTGAAACAAATACTTTATGTGAGAGATGTAGTTACATTATGAAATTGGAGGCAAAACTCTCAAATAAAGATAAATCGAATGCCAAACAGGTTGTCAGCACACACACATTTCCCACAACAAGTCAGAACATGACACATAAACTCACATTTGCAGAAGTACTCAATAGTAACTAACCAAAAGATCAGAAGCCTCACAAATGGAAACAAACATAATGCAAAAAATAATCACAATACATAATAACACACATACCAGTGTCTCAACAAATAAGCCCATAAGGCATAACATCACAAAACCTAATGTACTGGTCATAGGTGACTCCCTTGTGAGATACACAGATGTTCCCTTCACCAGTCTGGATAAGAGGCAGGTTACGGTTAGCTGCATATCAGGTGCCAGGATTCACTCAACCACAAGGATTGGTATGACTCCGTTATAGTCTATGTGGGGGTGAATGACTTGAGTTATACCTCACTGGATTATATAGAGAGAGACATGACTGAGCTCTCAGATCATGTGTCACAGGCAGGTATAATCCTAGAATTAAACAGCATTCTACCTTCTCCAAGGATGATACTATAATACAAACAAAAAATGATTGGCTTTAACAATTGGTTTAGCTTCTTGTGTCAGTCCAAGTGGGTCCAATAGCTGTCAGCCTGGGAAAACATGGTCGACAGGCCATGCTGCTTTGCCAGAGATGGCCTGCACCTGTCTCCTTTAGGCTTTAAGATACTGGCAAAGGCATTAGCCATCCCTCTTGTGCTTTTTTTTAGGTAGTGTCAAAATAACAAACTTCCCAACATAACAAAATCCTCTCTGTATAAACTCCAGGTACTGCTGCTTAATGCTAGGAGTCTAAACAAGAAACTGCATTCCCTGGAAGCACTCCTCACTTTGGAAGATGCTGATATCTGTGCACTCACCAAGACAGGATTCAAAGGCACAGAAAGCACCCTGGCCATTCAAGGCTACAATGTCTTCCATACGTTCAGATCACAAACTGAGCATGAAATAACCAAAAGAAGAGGAGGTGTAGTGTTCTTCATTAAGGGTAAGTACACTTTGAGACTGGTCAAACAGCATGACTATCTTCAGATACTCCATGTCCAATTAAATATAGGCAAAGTCCCTACCACATCATAGCTAGCTATAGATCCCCTGCCATGAAATAGGAAAAATATACTGCATACTTGGACTTACTGGAGTCACTTGCCATACAGCCCAACACCTTGCTCATGGGTGACCACAAATATGCTGTCTCAGAGGTTCTTGGACTTTGTCAATGCCAATGCTCTGGAACAGTTAGTCAGAACAGCCACAAGAGGCTCAAATGTCCTAGACATAGTACTCACTAACATGTGAGAGCATTGCATCCCTCCCTCCCTCTGTGATGTCCTCACTGGCAAGATCAGAACAGCCAAACTGGTTGTGGATGGCACCACCTATACTCAACTGTAGGTAATAGCCAACCGGCTAGCTAACAGATTTGGAGCAAACTTCACTTCCCCATCCTCTCCATTCATCCGCCAAAGTATACCTGCCACCATTCCTCAGCTTATTATTTCAAGAGAGCAGGTCATTTCTGTACATTCCAATGCCAAAAAAACAAAAAACAAAACCAGTGAGACCAGACAACATCCTATGTGACATTTCAAACAACTTAAAACATGATCTAGCAGACCTAAGAGAGCAGGTCATTTCTGTACATTCTAATGCCAAAAAAAAAAAAACAAAACCAGTGGGACCAGACAATATCCCACGTTACATTTCAAACAACTTAAAACATGATCTAGCAGACCTAAGAGAGCAGGTCATTTCTGTACATTCCAATGCCAAAAAAAAACAGAACCAGTGGGACCAGACAACATCCCACGTTACATTTCAAACAACTTAAAACATGATCTAGCAGACCTAAGAGAGCAGGTAATTTCAGTGCATTCCAATGCCAAAACAAAAACAGAACCAGTGGGACCAGACAACATCCCAAGTTACCTTTCAAACAACTTAAAACATGACCTAGCAGATCCACTTGGATCCCTATTTAACAGCAGCCTGCACACTGGCTATGTTCCTATGAAATGACAGGGAAATGTTTCACTGTTGCTTATAATGTTCAATGAAGTGTGCAAAGTACTTTAACAAATAAACTATAATTGCAGAAGTAAAGTTAGTACAGTCTTAAACAGGGACATACTATGCTTGACATTGTTTGGACGGAAGCAGGAAGTGATGTAGTGTTTGTTTGGAGGTAGTGGGTGGGTCTTAGTATAAATATATTGAATGATATGGGGGTAGTTGAGAGTGGGGATTGCCTGAATTTGTCAGGAAAAGCAATCGGTGATTATTACTAATTTTTCTGTAAATAAGCTATGTGACTTCTGTGAATCCTCTCTGTAGTCCCATCCCTTAAGAGTAAGCAGAGGGGCATAGAATGGCAAGGAAAAGTGTGTGTGTGTGTGTGTGTGTGTGTGTGTGTGTGTGTGTGAAGGAAAGATGTGAAAAGACAGGTAGAAGAGAGAAGAGTAAGCAGGGGACACAAAGAACAGCAAGAGGAAAGAATACAAGATGAAGTGAGAGTGGGTGACAAATGATATTTTCTTTCTGGGACAGAAGCCTTTTTTCATAAGAGAAGTAGAGGGAATAGGTTTCATGGGGCATATGTGAGAGTATGGAATGTATAGAAAAGGAAGCAAGGACAGACAGAGAGACAGACACACATATATGACAAAGAATGACAAGTAAGGTGCAGATGTGGATCCAGGGGAAGTCAACAGGGAAGAGACTAACATAGGTTGGACAAATGGTGATTGAGATGACTGGACAGTAAATAATGGAGGGAATGGGAGCAAAAAGATGTGGATCACCATAAAAGCGGATAAGGTGGGGTGGTGGCTCACATTGCTCTCTAGACCAAAATAAGTCACCACCATGATTGCCTTCATGTCTAGGCCCAGAAACTGCTGATCTGCTAGTCAAGGCCAGGCAGGTGAGTAACTGTACAAAGAGGTGCACCAGACTGCTTATCTGGGTGTCAGCCACTCAGATATTACAGCTGTCACTAGATTGCCCACCTACTTTCAGGTGACCCATTGTATGCCCCTGGTGCCGTTCACTGCTAGAGAGCTTAAATCCATTCAGTGGAGGCAGCACAAGAGGGTATCAACTAGCCCCAAGTTTGTCCTTTGCAAGATGACCAATGTCAACCAGCACAATGTTTTCCTTAAAGACCACCAAGAACTCACCAGTTGATGGCAACACTGGCACATGGTGTAACAGCCACTACCTCACCTCACCCATGGATACTGAGGATGCTGTCAAATACGAGAACATAAATGTTGATAAAGAGAACAGCAAAGGAAAAATAAAACAGAAAAATAAATAATAGGGATAAGCACAGAAAAACAAAATGAACCAGTTATCATTCAGAAGCTGCAGGAAGTACTCCTTCCATCTACATTTGACGTCCTGTGGACTGATGAGCAGGATGTTGTTGGCATCCCTTATGAAAAGTGTCTGGATATCATCTTTATATTTCTGTCTTTGCCTTGCATCCTAATATAGTTTCTTTGTGCCATCTAGTGGTCACTATCCAGAAGCTACTAGAGTGCCTCTGATGCCTTGTTTTTTGCTATTGCAACTCCTTTCTTAGCCTCTTTGTTGGCCAACCAGTATTTCTTCCTAGTCTAGTCCATCTTTTCTGTCTCTTTATTGGCCAACCAGTATTTCTTCCTAGCCTGGTCCATCTTTTCTACCTCCCACTTCTTCCTGCACATTTCTTTCTCTTGAAGACTTACTGGACTTCTGCATTTCTCCACCATCTTTCCTTATGTACCTTATTTCCATACCTGGCTTGGCCATGTGACTGTTCTGTAGTCCTCACACATGCTGTTTTGAGGTGCTGACATTTCTCTTCAACTCCATCAACTTCCTAATCTTCTTGAAGTGCTAGAGCATCACGTAATTAATTGAGCTGTTGTGTTTTCTCTCCAGTCAACTTCCAGGTCTTCAGCCTGGTCTCTGTTGACCTTAGAACCTTCTCTGACCACTGCTTGCAGCTGATTTTAGCAACTAGTAGATGTTCTTCATGTTTCACTGTTGCAGTTATTACATTTAGGTAATCTGCTGGCAGGTTGCCCTCAGTCGGCCTGAATTCCAAAGTCTTGGGTCCTGCGTTGGTTGCTGTCTTCTCTTCCATGACGTCAGTTCATCAGGGGTATAAAACATGCAGCTGATGCCATTTTCTTTAGTCTTTCTTGCCATGCGGTGCCCGAAGCAGAAGCATTTTGCAAGTGCCAGTTGGCCGACTACTGAAATATTCGAGTTTGAGTTTCAGATCTGAAGTCTTCACTAAAGCTAAGTACCCCATTGGGGAAACTTTTTTCTTGCTTTTTACCGATGTCAGAAAAAGTTAATAATTGTATTACTTGTGGGAAGCAAATGCCTCATAAGGATTTCCATTTATACTGTATTCCTTGCCTAGGCCCTGATCACAACGTGCCTGGCTGTCGGTTTTGTGCTAGATTTAACCAACGCACTATTAAGCGTCGGTATATTTTTGTATCAAAGTATTTTGGAAACAGATTTAACTACCCAGAAATGTCATCGGATAGCAATCCGACTACCGGAGTACATAAATAATGCAAAGAAAAGGACAGAGAAAGGCAGTCGAGATCCAAAACCGACGACGAAGCTTCTCCTAAGCCAGTCACCGGTTCGTCGGTACTCAGTGAGGCACTTTCACAGCCCGTGATACCCGCTGACTTCGAGTCGCAGGCCTCTACCGACACCCATGTGGAGTATGGCATGCCGCAAGATACTCAAGGTATTGGACTGACGGATGTATCTCCCTCGGATGTGTCCGGAGGCACTGAGCAGGCACCGGCTTCTGAGGGTGAATTCAGACCTCAACATTTGTATATCAAACCAACGACAGCCACAAAAACAAAGACAAAAGCAAATTCTAAAACTAAAAAACGATGCATGAGCCATGTGCACAGGCCTCTATGCCTAAAAAGCAGATGATCAAAATGGCTGAAGACCTTATTACCTTGATCAGGGGTACCCATCCCCCTCCGGATAAAAGGCCTAGGCAAAACACTGATTATGAATCTTCAGATCAGGTTTATGTTTCTTCTGATTCCTCTTCTGATCAGGAATTATCTATACCTCCCTATGAGGATTCTGATGCTGAGGAGTCTATTGCATCTGCGTTTTCTCCTGAGGATTATTCATTTGGAGAAACCTTGCATACTTTGAGGGAGCATTTTCATTGGGAGAGTCAAGACTTCTCAGAATCAAAAAAGAGGCTCAGGGATTTCCTTCTTCTCCCTCAGCACAAGCCTTTAGCAGTTCCACCTGTTTTAGACATTGTGGATGATGTGTTTTTGGAGTCAAGCTTGACCCTGACTCCTTGCCTCCGGCTCCCAGTAAGCCTGACAGATATTACAGGGTTCCTGACTCACATAAATTTTTATTTAGAAACCCTGCTGCTGATCCTGAAACTATTTCACAGGGTCCAAAGGGAGTTAAGGCCTCAACAGCAAAAAATCCAACCCCCTCTGACAGAGATTCAAGGGCACTAGATAGATGGGGAAAAAAGGTTTATACATCTGCAACCTTGGCAGTCAGGGCCTTAAACTGTCAATTTCATATGCTAAAGTACCAGCAACATGTTATGGGATTGCTGAAACAGAAAATTATGTTGATTTCAGAATGTGCAGAAAATAAAGAATTGCAGGAATTATTGCATGCAGCTGAACAAGTTGGAAAGCATACTTTGCAATGTGGTATTGATTCCTTAGAGGCCTCCCGCACGGCCGCAGTTACTGGATCTGTGATTAGGAGGTATGCCTGGTTAAAGGAATAAAATTTGCCTGATCATGTTAAAGCTAAATTGCTAGATGCACCTTTACAGCATGATTCTCTGTTTGGCATTAAGACAGAAGAGGTTTTAAAGAAAATGGAAAACAAAGCTAAGTGTATGCAAACTCTTAAAGACTTCTTACAAGTACAGCCACCAAGATTCAGTAGACACTGGCCTACAAAAATTTGGTCCTTTCCTGTGTCAGACAGAGCCCAAAGGGGCAAATCCAGATGCCCTAAGGGTTCCAGATACCAGGCGCAAGATTCATACAGGTCAAAGCAATGGGGCGCTTCTACCTCCAAATCTGGAGGAGATAAAGTGCAAACCTACAGAAAACAATCCCAATGACTTCCCTCTGTCTACACCAAGCACTTATCTTTTGGCAGCACCCATAGGGGAAAAGTTAGCACTTTTTGCTCAAAATTGGCAGTTAATAACTCAAGACAAGTGAGTACTAAACATAGTATCACAGGGATACAGATTCCATTTCCACACTCTGCAGACCTGCCAAAAAATCAATGGGCAGAGGCACAAAATCAGGTTACATCCCTCTTGGATATGGGGGCCATTCAGCCAGTACCAGAACAGGAAAAAGGACAAGGTTTTTATTCAAGACTGTTCTTGGTACCCAGAAAGGACAAGGCCTGGTGGCCAATACTGGATTTATCAATTTTGAACACATACCTGGACATTCCAAAATTCAAAATGCTGACTTTGCAGCAGCTTCTGCCCATGCTGGGCAAGAATGCTTGGCTGGTGACACTAGACCTAAAAGAGGCATACCTGCATGTCCCAATAAGACAATTGTGCAGAAGATACCTCAGATTCAAGGCTGGCTTAATGCATTACCAATTCTCTGCACTGCCCTTTGGCTTATCTACTGTGCCCAGGGTCTTTATAAAGTGCCTGGCACCAGTAATTGCATTTTGCAGACAAAGAAGTATACAAATATATCCTTACTTAGATGACTGTCTCATTCAAGCAGAGAACAAGGACCTTCTTCTTCTACACCTGGCATTTGTGAAAAGGCTTCTAACATGCCTAGGCAACACAATAAATGAAAATAAATCACAACTGGTACCCTCTCAAAGGATAACATTCCTGGGTGCAACCTTGAATACAACTGCCCAGATGGCTTACATCATGCCAGGCAAGCAATGGTAACTGACAACTTACTTCAAATTGATGGCAACAAAAACCCAGTTATCTGCAAGACAAATTCTGCAGGCTCTGGGTTTCATGGCAACTTGCATCCTACTGATTCCATATGCAGGACTGCATATGAGGAAACTTCAATGGTACCTGAAAAGTTTATGGAGTCAACATTCTCACAGTCTGGAAACAATGATTCCTCTCATTCCCTGCCTACAACAGGAGTTTCTATGGTGGGCAAAGGCATGTCAGCAAAACATGGGATGGGCCTTCACTCTCCCCCCTGCCAGCCAAACCTTAAGAACAGATGCCTTGGATTATGCCTGGGGGGTCCACATGGCAGGAAGATAGATTCAGGGTATATGGACCCCAAAACAAATGCATCTACATATCAACCAGAAAGAGATGCTAGCTGTTCAAAATGCCCTAAAAGCCTTCAAGGACTTACTTCATCCAGGACAACTACTAATAAAGACGGACAACACCACAGTCATGTGGTATATAAACAAGCAAGGGGGCACACACTGTTATCCCATTTGCAGATTAGCCATGACACTGTGGGACACAGCTTTGACCTACCAAATACATCTTCAAGCTCAATTCCTGCCAGGAAAACAAAATACACTGGCAGATGATTTAAGCAGAAACATTATGGATCCTCAAGAGTGGAAACTAAATCCACAAGTCTTCAGCATGATAACAGAGAAATGGGGGAGCCCAGACATAGATCTATTTGCCTCTCCTCAAAATTATCAGTTGAAAAGATTCTGCACAAGGACTTGTCACAGACAAGCATGGAAAGTGGACACCTTATCCTTCAGTTGGAAAAACCTATCAGTCTACGCCTTTCCTCCTCTACCTCTTCTCCCCAAGGTTCTCCTAAAAGCCAAACAAGAGAAACCAAAGATGATACTAATTGCCGTGGACTGGCCCCACCAGCACTGGTACCCAATCCTAAGGAACTTGTCTCAATACCCAGCTTGCTCCTTACCTCAAAGACCTCAACTTCTGTCCCAGCAAAATCACCAGATCCTGCACAGTCAGCTACAGACACTGAACCTGGCAGCATGGCTGATCATGTAGTTATATAAACAACACCTCTCAGTAAAGCTGTGATGGATGTCATTTTGGAAGCCAGAAGGCCTAGTACTAGAAAATCTTATGCTGACAAATGGAAGAGATTCTGTGCTTGGAATCAAGCAGAAGGAACTAATACTGCAGAACCAAATATTCCTCAGATATTACAATACTTAATTGAGATGCCTGACAAAGACCTATCTTTCTCATCAATTAAAATCCATGCCTCTGCCATTTCGGCTCATTACAATACAGAGCCACCAATCTTTTCTCAACCTTTACTAAAGCAATATCTTAGAGGAGCAAAAAATTTAAGGCCCCCTAGAAGATCACCATTACCTGCATGGGACCTCAATTATGTGTTGGAGAAGCTCACCCTGCCCCCATTTGAACCAGCTGCTACCACTGATATAAAGTTCTTATAATAGAAAACAGTTCTATTACTAGCAATTACTTCAGCAAGAACAGTTTCAGAGCTACAAGCCCTCATGGCTGTAGAGCCTTTTATCATATTTTACCCAGACAGGGTGTCTCTGAGGACAAATCCTTCTTTTATGCCTAAGGTGGTTTTCAGTGTGGCTCTTAACCAAACAATTCATCTGCCAACCTTTTATCCAAATCAGCAGAACAAGGGGGAGAGATTCTGCATTCCTTGGACGTACACAGACAGCTAAGATTCTACTTGAGCAGGACTAAAGCTCTAAGAAAAACGGAGCAATTATTTGTCTCATATGCTACAGGATCAGAAGGAAAGGCTATTTCAAAGAAGACAGTTTCAAAATGGATAAGCCACTGCATCCGTTTCTGCTACCTACACCATGGTAAACCTGTACCCAAGGGCATTAGGTCTCATTCCACCAGAGCTGCTGCTACTTCAGCAGCCTTTCTCAGAGGAGTACCAACCAAAGACATTCTAGAGGCTGCTACTTGGAGTTCTGTTCACACCTTCACAAAGTATTATCATTTGCCTCTCTAAGTCCAGGGCAGGCTTTGCCACTGCAGTTCTGCAGGGCCTTATAGCCACACCTAACGCTGTTTAGCTCCAGCCTCCCAACCATAGCTTTGGGATTCTACCCAAATGTAATGACTGCAACAGTGAAACACGAAGAACATAGTACAGTTGTGTACACTAACCATAAATGTAGATGTTCGAGTGTATTCACTGTTGCAGTCCAGGTTACCCTCCCACCATCCCCCTGTTGCTCTGGAGTTTATCTTTCCTTCTCTATCTTCTACAACCTATGTGGTGTATTTGCTTGTAGATGAAGGTAAGGTTTATATTGCTGCATGTATATATATATATATATATATATATGTATATGTATTTGCTACCTTTTTTACCTTTTTGGGGGCACCTGACATCGGAGGCAAGAAAAACTAAAGAAAATGGCGTTGGCTGCATGTTTTATATCCCTGACGAACTGACATCATGGAAGAGAAGTCAGTAACTGACGCAGGACCCAAGACTTTGTAAGTCAGGCTGACTGAGGGCAACCTGCCGGCAGATTACCCAAATGTAATGACTGCAACAATGAATACACTCAAACATCTACATTTGTGGTAAGTGTACACAACTGTACTTTTACGTTTTGGGCCAGCTGTTTCACTGGTAATTACATTGCAATTGCTGATTCTACCCCACTGTCCTTTCCTTACCAGGAGGAAGTCTACCTTAGTTGCATGATGGCCAGTGTGCAACTGTAAAATCCAAATCAATTTATAGCTGTAGCTTTAGATATAGAGGAGAGACAGTAAAAACATAGAAAAATGAGAGATCCCATTCAAAATTGATTTAAATATCTCAGCATAGCACAGAATCCCATTGAAAAAGTAATGCAAACTGTATACTGCCTTCAGTTAATAACTTTAACTTTGGATTCAGAAGAAACACAACAATATGACTACTCTGCTTTGCCATGGATGGTCGAATATTAGCTAAAACATTGTCCTCTCGCATAGTGCCTTTTTTAGGTAATGCCAAACTGAAAGTACTTCTGACATAGCAAATCAAAACTAAGAAAATCTAAAGGTGTTACTGCTCAATGCTAGGAGTCTAAACTAGAAACACCACTCCCTACAAGCTCTCCTCGCTCAAGCTCTCCTCAATCTAGAGCATGCTGATATTTGTACAGTCACTCACACATAGGTTAAAGCCTTGGAGAGCACCCCAGCAGTAGAAGGGTATAATGCCTGCCACATATTTAGACCAGCAACTGCACAAACAGGGACTGCATGTGGAGGTATCTTGATGTACATCAAAAATAAATATACCTCAAGGCTGGTCAAACAGGATGATACACTTGAGCATCTCCATGTACAAATCGCCATGGGCAAAATCCCATACATCTTCTTGCAAGCTATAAGTCACCCTCTATGACCCAGGAAACCCATAAAATGTATTTATGCTTATTGGAAACACTCACCATCCAACCCAGTACCATACTCATGGTTGAGTTTATTTACTCCAGTATTAACTGCATATTATATATGACACCACACATGTAGGCACAGAGATTCCTGGATTTTGTAAACACAAACTCCTTGGACCAGATTGTCAGTATGCCGAACAGGGGTGCAAACATACTGGATTTGATCATCGCTAATATGGGAGAATGCTGCACATCCCCTAATGTAATGTCTTCATTGGTAAATCAACAAAACAGAAATAGAAACTCCAAGACAGGGTCCACGGCAGCAGATATAGGACAGCAACCAAATCCTTTAACTCAAAAGGCACTTTATTTGCGAAAAAATAATAAAATAATGAAATAAGTTAATGAAATGAGTAAAATAACAGCAATTAATCAAGTACTTTTGTCTCTGTTCAGATACTTTTTTAAGATAACAGCACACAGTCAACAGTCCCTTTTTAAATAGTAAAAGACAACCCCCTAATTACTCTCCACCAATAAATTACATTCATCAATTAAAATCTCATAAATTATTCAACAGCTGGATAATTCTTTTTTTAAATAGTATAGAAACTGTATAAAAATAAATAACACTCTTATTATAAACCATATAATGCATAATATGTTACAGTAAAAACATTCACCATCAAAACATTTCCCCTTGTAAAATAAGCTGTATATATATATAAATATACACACTTCTTTCTCTTTTTATCTATTTATCTATCTAGTGCCTTCAATTTGAGAAAACACGCTAAAGACAGGGCATCATTTATATCTGGCCAGCTTGTTGCATTCATTCTAATTTGCTATATAGCCTCCTGTTTTTCTAACTGGAGTGTCCAATGACCATCCCTTTGGTCAATTTCAAGTCCGTCCAAAATCGTAAACTTAAAAGTATGGTCAGGGAAATCATTGCAGTGTTTTGCAAGGGCATTCATCTCTTTTTTCAACCTTATATCTCTAAGGTGTTCATAAATTCTACTTTTAAGCTTCCTTTCAGTTTTTCCAATGTAGTATGCTGGGCATTTGGTGCGTACAGTATACCACTCTCTCAGTCTGGTACAAACCTTTTTTTTAATCTTTATCATAGTCCCATTTATTACAAAGGAGGCTCCCTCCAGGACGTGTGTACACACTGTGCATGACCCACATTTTTTCATATAGCTTCAAGAATATTTTTAAGGGTTCGCCCCCTCTTGTATACTATGTTATGTTTTTCACCCACCGATTCCTGAACACCATTGCATCATCTGATGATAGCCCATTTTTCAAATTGAAGGCACTAGATAGATAAACAGATGAAAAGAGAAGTGTGTATGTTTATTTTTACGTATACATGCAGCTTATTTTACAAGGGGTAAATGTGTTGATGGTGAACGTTTTTACTGTAACATATGCATTATATGATTTATAATGAGTGTTATTTTTTTTTATACAGTTTCTATACTTTTTAAAAAAAGAATTATCCAGCTGTTGAATAATTTATGAGATTTAATTGATGAATGTAATTTATTGGTGGAGAGTAATTAGGGGGTTGTGTTTTACTATTTAAAAAGGGACTGTTTACTGTGTGTTTTTATCTTGAAAAAGTCTCTGAATAAACAAAGACTAAAGCACTTGATTAATTTCTGTTATTTTACTCATTTCATTAACTTATTTCATTACGTACTCACAAGCGAGGAGAGTGTGTTGAGCAGATGGAAAGAGTACTTTGAGGGGCTGATGAATGAAGAGAATGAGAGGGAGAGAAGGTTGGATGATGTGTGGTTAGTGAATCATGAAGTGCAGTGGATTAGCAAGGAGGAAGTAAGGATAGCTATGAAGAGGATGAAGAATGGAAAGGCTGTTGGTCTAGATGACATACCTGTGGAAGCATGGAGGTGTTTAGGTGAAATGGCAGTGGAGTTTTTAACTAGATTGTTTAATGAAATCTTGGAAAGTGAGAGGATGCCTGAGGAATGGAGAAAAAGTGTTTTGGTACCGATTTTTAAGAATAAGGGTGATGTGCAGAGCTGTAGTAACTACAGAGAGATTAAATTGATCAGTCACAGCATGAAGTTATGGGAAAGAGTAGTGGAAGCTAGGTTAAGAAGGGAGGTGATGATTAGTGATCAGCAGTATGATTTCATGCCAGGAAAGAGCACTAGAGATGTGATGTTTGCTTTGAGAGTGTTGATGGAGAAGTACAGAGAATGTCAGAAGGAGTTGCATTGTGTCTTTGTGGATTTAGAGAAAGCATATGACAGGGTGCCTAGAGAGGAGTTGTGGTATTGTATGAGGAAGTCGGGAGTGTCAGAGAAGTATGTAATAGTGGTACAGGATATGTACGAGGGTAGTGTTACAGCGGTGAGGTCTGCGGTGGGAGTGATGGATGCATTTAAGGTGGAGGTCGGATTACATTAAGGTTCAGCTCAAAGCCTTTTCCTATTTGTAATGGTGATGGACAGGTTGACAGACGAGATCAGACAGGAGTCCCCGTAGACTATGATGTTTGCAGATGACATTGTGATCTGTAGTGAGAGTTGGGAACAGGTGGAGGAGACCCTGGAGAGGTGGAGATATGCTCTAGAGAGAAGAGGAATGAAGGTCAGCAGGACTAAGACAAAATATATTTGTGTGAATGAGAGGGAGGGTAGAGGAATGGTGAGGATGCAGGGAGTAGAGGTGGTGAAGGTGGATGAGTTTAAATACTTGGGGTCAACAGTTCAGAGTAATGGTGAGTGTGGAAGAGAGATGAAGAAGAGAGTACAGGCAGGATGGAGTGGGTGGAGAAGAGTGTCAGGAGTGATTTGTGACAGACGAGTACCAGTAAGAGTGAAAGGGAAGGTCTACAAGAGGGTAGTGAGACCAGCTATGTTATATGGGTTGGAGACAGTGACATTGAAAAAAAAGGCAGGAGTCAGAGCTTGATGTGGCAGAGTTGAAGATGTTAAGATTTGCACTGGGTGTGACGAGGATGGACAGGATTAGGAATAAGTATATTAGAGGGTCAGCCCAGGTTGGAAGGTTTGGAGACAAAACCAGGGAGGCAAGATTACGTTGGTTTGGACATGTGCTGAGGAGGGATGCAGAGTATATTGGGAAAAACATGCTAAGGATGAAGCTGCCAGGTAACAGGAAAAGAGAAAGGCCTAAGATAAGGTTTATGGATGTGGTGAGAGTGGACATGCAGATGGTTGGTGTGATGAGCAAGATGCAGAGGACAGGAAGAAATGGAAACAGTTGATCTGCTGTGGTGACCCCTGACGGGAGCAGCCGAAAGAAGATTATTTTATTATTTTTTCACAAAGTGCCTTTTGAGTTAAAGGATTTGGTTGCTGTCCTGAATCTGCTGCCATGGACCTCTTCATTGGTAAAGTCTGACCACAAAATGGTCTTCTTTGAAGGAAAAACATCACCTGGAGCCCCAGCTAACCATTAATGTTCAGAAACTATTCTAAGGCTGTCTTTCTATTATTAAGTAATAACCTGGCAAAATTTCAAAACCCCAAAAATTACCTGAGAATACTGCTGCCTAAAAGGCACTGTTCAAAATTTTATCTACAAAATGTTGGCATAGCTATGGGTGCAGCTTGTGCCAATAGCTACGCCAACCTTGTGTTAGCACAATGAAAATATGACCATGTGACTAGTAATAATGTATTTACTAAGTACATTTCCTGGTACAAGAGTGGATGATGTGTTTATTTTATGGAAGGGACCTTTTGAATTAATTAATTCATTTGTTGATTTGCATTCAACTACTGCATTTCTGAAGTTCAACTATATGGCCTCCAAGGAAAACGTAGATTTCTTGGATGTAAAGATTACCAGGGAAGCGTTAAGCATTTTTAAGACATCAATATTTAAGAAGCAATGCAAAAAGAATACCCATCTGCACAAAACAAGCACGCACCCTCGTCACATACCTAGGAATATAATAAAAGGCCAGGTACTTAGGGTGACGAGGCTGCACAATGATGACAACATGTTAGAGCTTTATTAGATTTGAAGAAGGATTTTTTTACAGAGGGTGCAGTGAGAGTGAAGTGGATGGATGGATTAGAGTTGAAATCAGCAAGGAATACAGTCAGGAGACCATATTTTTCCTGAGAATTTTAGACAAGACAGTGGACATAAGGAAGAGCTGAGTCAAAGGGGCAATGTTAGGATGACTCTTGCATAAAGCAGTAATGTACGGACCACATGTGATACTGTTAAAAAGAACTGGACCATATTACGAGCAGTTGACAGGTTAAGTGAAGTCAGAGAAGCACCACCGTTTAGTTTTAGGAATTGGTCATTACTGAAGAGACAACTCTGCTATAAGAACATGAGAGATTGTTATATACCCCCTTCACAACGACAAGGAACATATCCCTGCTGGCATTGTAAAGCCTGTAAATCTATTTACAATGGGAATTTGTACCACACTTTATGCAGATTGTGCAACCAAGAACTATATTTACTTTGCTTTTCGTACAAAGTGTTTCATGTTTTATGTAGGGAAGGCGAACAGGTCCCTAAGAGAGAGGGTCTTAGAACATGTGAATGATGTAAAACATAATAGGTAAAGAGTGCTTTACTTGTACATGTGTCAGAGTTTGGACAGGGCATGATTTTAAATTATTAGTTCTTGAGGTGTTAGAAGCCAATAAAAGAGGTGGTGATTTTAAAAATCTCACGGAGAAGAGAGAGCAAGAATGGATAGTGTGCCTTAATGCAGATAGGCCCCCTGGTTTAAATGAGCAAATTACCCTGAAACCTATACTTAGTCTTACATGAATTTAGTAAATCTATCTATCTATTTATATATATATATATATATATATATATATATATATATATATATATATATATATATATATATATATATATATATATATATATATATATATATGTGTGTGTGTATATGTATATATATATATATATATATATATATATATATATATATATATATATGTGTGTGTGTGTGTGTGTGTGTGTGTGTGTGTGTATATATATATATATATATATATATATATATATATATGTGTGTCTATGTGTATATATATATATATATATATGCTGATGTAAGAAAATATAACTTTTAGGGATATTTTGATAATTTTATATTCTTTTTAATATCTTAAGATGATGATGTATACAACTGATATGATTTTATTACATGTTAGAGAATGATTAGAGAGTTTTTAGATAGATTAATTGGTAGGTATTGGTGATTGGTTGTTTTGAGTTTAAATAGGCGCAGATGTAATACACTATTAGATCTGAAGAAGCAGTCTGTTGACTGTGAAAGTGCCTACCAACTGATTATAATTGATTTTATTATTTTTTATTTGTTGTTTTTGTGATATTAAAGTTTTGAGTTTGTTCATCCTCAGCCTTAGAGTTTGCCTGGGTTATTATTTTCTACTGGATATCGGTGTCTCTTTGTTGCGTTCATTGCCTGCTTGCTAGTTTATTATTCTAACTGGCTCTCATAATTTTGAACCTACTAATAAATAAAATAACATAATAACGTATAAGTTTATTTCAGCATACAGGGGTATTACAGCAAAACACAGGAAAGCATTTGGCACTTTCACTTGCTCAGTACTTTATAATTTATTTCACATTTTGCCAATAAAGGCCATCAGGTCTGTAACTGCTTTTAATTGCAGTTTTATAACATATCATACAATTATTGAAATGGGAAGCACTATGAGAGAAGCAAGACATTTGTTAGAAATTTGTTAGACCTCTAATTAAAAGTACCGGTTACTTTTTACTCTGAAGAGTATCAGGTGTAGTGCATGGCAGAAATATGGCAAAAAACTGAAAAATAACATGCACAAAACAGTGGTGAGACCAGCACTACTGTATGGTACACAAACCTGGGCAGTAAAGTTAGAGCAGATGAGCTAGCTAGAACTGATGGAGATGAAGTGCCTGAGATGGGTGACAGGATGCACACTGTGGGACAGATGAAGAAATAAGGAAGGACAAAAGACCAGAAGCACAGGTAGCTCCAATTGCAGAGAAGGTCAAAGAGAATAGATTACAGTTGTTTTGGTACAAGTTCAGGAAAGCAGAAGGCAATTTGGTGAAGTAGAGTTTGAAGAAACAGGAAGAAGGCAAGAGTAAGTGAGGACATCTAGGCAAAGGATGGATAGATTGCTTGAGAAAAGACCTGTGAGAGTAAGGCATGTCTGTTGAAGAAGGCAGGTCACTGGTCCTGAATCGAGAGAGGTGGAACCCCAACTCCATTTAGGAAAAAAATGGAAAAAGGGTTTATTCTTTCTGAGAATAATGATGACAATGTGATAATGATGATATTTAACTCTGCAAAACAGTCTCTCTGTAGTGAGGCAGAAAGTACATTCATTTAATATGACCATCAGATATTACTTAATGAAGTAAGCACAACACTGTTTCAGTCATTTTGCACTATTCCTTTCATCACTGAATTAGCAGATGTCCAAGAGCATTGTACACATCCAAAAATATGTTCATAAAAGTGACATGAGAACTGACATCTCTGGGCTTCCTGAAGCTCACTCGTGAAGGCATACGATATGCGCAGTGCAGCTTGCTGACATGAGATAATAGATAGTTGACTGGGATGGAGGAAGGAGATATCAGATTGGCATTCTTGAAAGTTTTAAACATTCATCTGTATTTCTTCATGCCACTGTTACCAGCACTAAGCACAGTTTTGGTACAATGGCTTCTGAAGTTGAATAACAGTTACACTAATAAACATAGCATATTCCCAATAGCAGATATTTCAACTCACTTGAGATAATTTCTTGGTTAACTTGAATCAAAACTGACTGAATCTTAAGACAATTTTCCAGGTTAGCTTAGCTTTTACTAATTCATTTCATGTTTCCCACTTTAGCTGAATAAAAAATCCTAATACATCTGAATTTTATAATGATATTGCGATTAAAATTTTCAAATATTTACACTTCCATTCATTATTTTTACTGATTTTTCTCCCTTTGGCATCCTTCAGTTTAACAGGCACTTTCTAGAATCTTGACAGATAAGCCCTTCCCCTCAGTTATGTCATCAACATGCAGTACAAAAGCCAAAATCACACAGCTGTGCATGTGGCATTGGGAAACTGCAGCCAAGGCAACTAAACGTTATTTTATTACATTTTTTTCATGATCAGTTTGAAGAAACAATGGTGGAATCAATAGCTGGAATACAAAGAGCATGAAAACATGAGAACAGCAGCTTAGCAACAAGGTATGTGTGCCAAAGGCACTTCTTCTTTATTGTACCATTGCAGAGGAAAAACAAATAAAAATCATAGCATTCTCATACATTTTCTAGCTTAAGACCTCATTATTTGCTCATTTGCATGTTTCTCAAGCACATTTTTCTACCACTGATGTTGTCTTCCCTTTGGTGGCAGTACTGTTTACACTGACACCCCATGCATCAAATCTGACACAGATGCATACACACTCACTAACACAAGCATCCATTCACTCACACATGTACACTGTCACAGAAAGACACACACAAACACACATATACAGTCAGTACCTACATAATCCCCCTACTGTGATCATCCAAGCAGATATACACACACACACACACACACACACACACACACACACACACGCACACACACACACGCACACAGACACACACACACACACACACACACACACACACACACACACACACACACACACACACACACACACACACACACACTCACTCGGTACCCTATATAATCCCCCTACCATGACCAACCAGGCAGATATACACTTATACACACACACTTCAAGACAGATACACACACTTCACACACTTACACCTCCCACCCACACATGCCCACTGAGCTTCACTGACCTTACCTACACCCCAGCTTCTTCTATTAAAGTTAATGGGTAAACTCCATATTTTGATGGTGTTAAATTTTAACTGCTGTTATGCATCGAATCTGACACAGATGCATACACACTCACTAACACAATCACCCATTCACTCACACATGTACACTGTCACAGAAAGACACACACAAACACACATATACAGTCAGTACCTACATAATCCCCCTACTGTGATCATCCAAGCAGATATACACACACACGCACACACACACACACACACACACACACACACACACACACACACACACACACACACACACACACACACACACACACACACACACACACACACACACACACACACACACACACACACACACACACACACTCGGTACCCTATATAATCCCCCTTCCATGACCACCCAGGCAGATATACACTTACACGCACACACTTCAAGACAGATACACACACTTTACACACTTACACCTCCCACCCACACATGTCCATTGAGCTTCACTGAACTTACCTACACCCCAGCTTCTTCTATTAAAGCTAATGGGTAAACTCCATATTTTGATGGTGTTAAATTTTAACTGCTGTCTGTGGTAATTCATGTAGCTCAGTTATTCTCTGAATCACTCAGCAGTGTAAATCAGTAACCACATTCATTTCCAGGGGAAATCATGAGGCTAATTAGCATAAGCTGCTTCCCCGTATTGTCTCATTACCATCTGTTATGACCAGCAGGACTGCCCAACATGCTGATGCTACAGCTAAACAGAATTCACTGCAGTAGGGTGGTCTCTGCAGTCTGCAATGGAAAGGGTTAAAGTGAGGAGGGAGCCCACTGGTGGTAAGGCTTACCACTCTCATTAATTACTTTCTGAATCCCATTCATGATTTCTAAGCAGTTATTGCAATGCAATACAGTAGCATCTCAATGTTATTATAGCTTTTTGCTCACATTAAAGCTACTTTAAAACAAGAAAAACTACATGGAAAAATGTTGAACTAGTAGTAGAATATAGGCTGACCTGAGTTTAAAGCATTTGTCACAAAACATACATTTTATGAGCTGCATAATCCTACCACAGCTATCCCTTAGTCAGGATTGAAACTGGCAACGGTTTAACATATACTGGGCCTGTTCTTTATTTCTGTATTGCAGTTACATGGTATTTCAGTTATTATTTTAAATTTATATACCATTTTGTATTTTCCCCTTGTTTTATTTTGTTAAGCAGTTCCAGATAAGAAAAATAAAATAAAATTAAATAAAAAAAAAACACTGGAAGAAACAAGTTAGAGACATCAAAAGAGCAAAAGCCTACATGAAGCATTAATTCCTAAATGTCCCACTCCTTGGCATTACATTCACATCTAAGGGATGATAGCCATTTATTTAAATGTACGTTGATAAACCACACATGGGAGTGCCTTAACTAAAATAAACAGTAGTTTTAAACTGCCATTTGAAATGGAAAATAGATGGTAGCACTACATTTATGACATTTCACACAGTAGCTGAGTATATGAATATGTATTCTTAAAAAAATTAGCATTCACCATATTACCCGAAGATAGAGAAAGGAGCTGGTGAAAGCTGGCTCATGTGTAAGACTCTTCGCCTTTATTCCTCTCTGCTGTTCTATACTGGCTGTAAACATTATCAGTACTATCTTCCATAACAGGGAAAAAGTAAATAGTAATAATAATAATGTAACAACACGTACAATAACAATAAAATAAAAAATAAAAAATAAAAAAGTAGGCAGCACATACTTTAACTTCATAGGCTGCACATGATTGCTTTGTAGATTTTACCTATTTTTTTTTTCTGGTCTGTCTTTTTCAGAATTTAAATATAATTTATCTGCAGGCTTCCACTATAGGTTTATAAGATAAAGCTGCTGACAATCGGAATTACCAAATTTGATACCCCCCCCCCCCAAAAAATGGTGAAAAAGTAAACTTGAAGTGGTTTTGCAGGGAGCAAGTTCCCCTTTATCCAGTCTGTGGAGTAATCCCCTCACACCCTTGGCCTTAGATATATATATATATATATATATATATATATATATATATATACCAACTTTGCTCTTGCACCACCTCAAAGAAGGGAGAAATAACCCAGTAAAAGAGCATCACTGCCGACACAACTCTGTGGCAAGGATTTCCTGTGGAGGTGCTCAACATCTTGACCCTCGGACAGTTGACATTGAGAAATCAGTTATTCATCCACTATTAGGGTAACATGTCTGCAGATATCATTTTGTGAAGATTTCATTTTCTTGAAAGCAGTCTTATATGTGCCCGCCCACCCCCCATTGCTTACTCTCCTTTACTTCTGAAATATAATGTTGGTGAAAGATGAAGGATATGTCCTTGTTACTGCTGAATCTGCCAAAAGATCCTGTTTCACTAATATTCTGCAAATGAAAGCAGACAGAAAAATGTATAAGGGAAATGGCAGCTTATCAATGCATAATGGTAGCCTTTATTGCTGTTGTGGCAGCAGGCTTCTCCATAATGTAACAGTCTAGATTTAAAATTTAGGATCAATTAGCACAGGTGCTTTAAGAGGTGACTTTTACTTAGTTATTATGTGTCAGCAGCATTGAAGGAGACTGCATTAATACTTTTCTGGCTGGCTTCAAATACTTCCTTTGACATGGCGAGGGCGTCACACAGTAGATGCACCTCCCTCAGTGGAATTTAACAGATGCTAATTACCACAGCATAAAAGCCCAGAGTCCTTCATTATTTGAATTTGTTCAACCCAGTTTTGAATCAGTTTCTTTAATTTTGCCATCATAGGTGACTATACTGAATTGTAGAAGTACTTTGTTTAGACTTTTTTCTACATTTTTTTTTTCATTTAAAGTGAAATGTAACACATTCAGACATTTTAACTAAGGTTTTAGCTTCACAGTTTCTTAAATGCACACTGAGCACTTTCACAATTATCAGCCATATGGTCTGGGCCCGAGCAGAAGCATTGAGTGTGCTAGTCTTTTGGTGTGATTTTCCAGCCACAAGTTCACTTGTCCTCTAATTCTAAAGCTGTGATAGTCGTTTTATACTTTCTTGTATATGGTTTTGGTTTTGGTTATAGTTGAGAAAGAACTAAACTGTAAATAATTCAAAACAACTTACCACAAAATACTGCAGCTGAAATTTGTCTGTCTTGAAACTGAGTCATTAAATATGTCATTATTGTTTCTTTAGTCCTCGCTTTGTAAGATATTTTTACTTGAATACCTGATTAACTGGAACAGTATCATGTAGTTCAGTGAGATTTCACTGGGAGGATGGTGTAATGGTTAATGCGTCTACCTTAGAAGTGCAAGATGCATGGTTTGATTCTCATAGGGGGTAATTAGCTAGTCTTAAAATTGTCCATGAGGTTAATTAGCCTTGTACTAATCTATGATTTGGTAGCAGTCAGGTAAGGAAGTTTGATCCTTCCTGCAGTGTTGTGTAATCTCAGAGTTAGTGTATGAAAGGATGATTATTTTATTTATTTTTTCTTTTTTGTAGTTTGATGGAATGTAAGCAATATACCGGTCTGTGATAACAGTTTCACTGATGATCCAATACAGATTCCACTCAAACATGCAACATCTGAACACAGTGAAAGGCAATGCAGAAAACATAAAGGAGCCTTGAGCTACTCTTGTCAGCCCCATACTTGGCACAAGTCAAGCATTACGTTTTCATCAACTACAATGCAAATTTCCAGCAAGGAAATGAGATACAGAATGTGGGTTACCCAAATGTTATATTTTACTTCACAGTGACCTCTTCCTGAAGAGATCGTGCTTTGGTAAAAACTTTTGTATGTTGTTGGTTACATTCCTACACTGTAGTTGGATGAAGAGACAGTATTTAACATTAAATGGTATTTCATTCTTATTGTAATGTACCACAAAACAATGTTCAGTGATAATGAAATACTCATTTACACAAATGAGTTATGGTGGTTTATTGTGCACCTTTAATTACATGAACATTGATCAACCAAGTGAGGCAAGACAGATCTTTCTGCCTCAGCTCATGGGACAGTGGAAAATAGCATTTGTGTAAGTCCACATATTCTAAATATTTTATTAATTAAGGGACAGTTTTGGCATTGTTGTACTATACCTACCCCTCCAAAAGATAATTTAATTAGGGCTTTCAAGTCATGCATCAATGGAACCATATCTGCTAAATATAATTTACATTAATACCATTTGCAATACATACTTGCACCAACCTTAATCCCCTATCCTTTCATAGAATTAGATCATCATAAGTTACAGGGTGTAATCCCCAACCAACCTCTAGGTAAGGTTGACTGCAGGTATACATCACAAGGCATGTGCAGTTCATTGTGTTTTTGTTATATATATCCTTTTTCTGGCCACTGTGCCTCCTGAAGATTGAGCAGCTGCCCATTTATTCCCCATTACTGTGGAATAGCAATGCACAGCATGCCTGATAAAGGTAACCATCAGCCATGAGGGGTGTTTCTATTTGGTCATAACCCCAGCACTGTTAAACAACATGGGCACTCATGTCACTGTGCAGGCATGCTGTGGCTTCTCTCTGGTATGTGCAAGCTCCCACACAAATGCTCTGTGGATGCTACCATCACTGGCCTGTGACAGCCAAGGCCACATACCAAGTCGTATGACAACTGGTTGTGTTTATGCCTCTATTTACATAGAAGTAGGTCATCCACTCAGAAACCTAGCACCCTTCCCAGGATGAGTGAATGGGTGTAAGCCATTTACTCCCACCCTCTTTTCTCTGGATTCTCCAGCACATGAGACACTATTCGAACTCATGTCATCTGGAGGTTAGTCAAGTTTTATCACTCCACATCAAACACCTAGACACGTACATCTTATTTTAAGAGGTGCACAGCTAGTGTGGTGGTTCTGTTTTTCAAACCATTCAAGCTAGGAGAAGGAAGATTGTAAAATTACATGACATTTTTATTTCTGATACTGTGGAAACAAACAGAGCAATGCAAATCAATCTAGATTCTAAGTCTTTAAAGAGCAAATATGTTCAACTTGGTATTTTGGCAATGTATTTTAATGTATATTTTCTTTATTGGGTAAGCTAGGTGTCAGCAACCTTTTCTGTGGCTAATGTTAATTAAAAGCTATGAGTCTTAAGAACAAACATATGTTTCAATGTTTCAGAAACCTTATCTTTCTTTAAATATTTTTTGTTTGTTTAGTTGTACAAAAGAAAGTGATTTAGTCAAAAACACAGCACTAAATAATGCTTACCATTGTTCAGAACAACTTTCTTGATTTATGTCTTACCTGAAATGCACGGACAAGCTGAAGCAAACAGAACCAGGGTTGTAATCAGAATCTGTGGAGTAGAAGCCATTTTCAGTTACAGACACTGATTTTATGAGAAATGACCTTCTTCTGTTAATGTCCTGCCCTTGAGGAAAGGAAAGTAAGCTTTATATTGTGCTTTGCATAACATATTTTAATTTTCATAAACAAAAAACACATTTTGAATTACTTATATTCCTGGTGGTCATACATACTTCTTTGACCACAGAGGACATATTTTCACAAAAATGCAGTTATCATACTATGCCATCACTGCTCCAGTTGCTCAGAAATGATGCAGATATATTAAACTAGTGAGATCTGCTAAGACACAATAACCTGCAAAATATCCAAGCCTTGTAGATGAACTGCTACAAAGGAAACAATCAGATGTAGAATGACATAAATGAGCATTTTTTTTCTCTAAATCTTTTTCATTGAAAATTTCACGTTAAAAAATTAAGTCAAATAAAAAAAACACCGGTATATATTTGCATTGCATCATAAATTTGAGATAATTACATTATATGCAATATCAGCCTACATAAAACGTTTATATATTGGCACATGTCTGTTATTTACATATTACACATTTCCATCCATCAGTGTTTGTATGCTATATTACAAAATCTCCTCCCCCTTGCTACCTCTCTACCCTTTTCTGATATTACAACCTATTTCACTTCTTTTTGCTGACTGACCCTCCCTCCTTCACCATTGCTGCTTTCATTTCTGCAGTGCATCCAATTTCTGTTTTAATCTTTAACCCAATTTCTGATATACTCACTCCATGCTACCTGCCTTATCCATTGCCCTGTCTCCTCTGTCAGTACATGGCTGATTTCCCCATGACTTCCACATCTTAGCAATTTCCCAGTTTCTATTTTCAACCATCTTGCCATTAACAGCCTTTTTCTTTCTTTCTTCTCTCCAACACACCCCATGCCTATCATGTACCATAAATAAACAGAATAACCATCACTCCTTTACCACTTTATTATATAACTTGTTCAATATTTCTTTCATGATCTTCCAGTGTTGTATCACTTTATAACCCGCTACAAATGCACATTGTCTACACTTGTTCCTTGTATTTTCAACACTCTGGGTTTTCATGCTGACCTTCCTTAGCTAATCTTTTTGGGGTCTTATACCAGCTATGTGACAACCTCACATCCTGGCTCCTCACTGGCCCTGAAATTTTTAAGGCCTTCACCATTTCCTGTCCTATTCCATTTCTCGTCACTCATCCAATTATAGTTATTTACTGATGTTTGATTACAGGGAAAGTCTGACTGAAAAGAAGCCCATTTTTAGTGGAGGCACGGGAAAAAAAAATATTTTCTTTTATCCACTTCTCAATTTACCAAAACCAATTGCCTCTCCCTTTCCACCCAGATCCTTATATATGTGCCATATTTTTCTTCTTACTTCTCCTCACTCAAATTCTTTTTTTCTTACCTTCTCGACTCCAGCATTCCTATTGTTATATTTCATTCCCCCAGTATCCTCCTGACAACTCCCCTGTATGCAACCAAGTTTCCCCTTCTTCACAGCAAAAACCCTTCTTATCTATTTATACGTCCTAACCCCTCCCCCTATTTTCTTGAATCTGCTCTACATATCACAGCCCTTTTTCTTTCCCATTTTTCTAACACCTTTCACTCACTTATCTTATCCCTAATTCTAATCTGCTGTGGTCCCCTAAAACTTACTTTCACCTTCCATAGTTCCTGCAGGTCTAGCTTTAATGCATACACTATCTCTGTAAATATATTTCTTCTCTTCCTTCTCTTACCTGTTTTCCCATATTTTCCATCTGACCATCTTATTTGCCATGCTTCTCAGTCTCTGCACCATATTTACTACCACTCTATACTCCTTTCTCAGTTTTGTATGTGGGCACTGTTGAGTGCTTGTAAAGACTGCCAATAACTTGTGTCTCTTTTTACAGGTGTATATATATGGTTGTAGGTATCTTATTGTTTCATTTACTGCTCATCTACCATTGTTCCTATGTTGCTATGTTCCTAAACTTGGGCATATCTCATCCACACATTACGTTCCTCACTCAGTTCTTCCTTTCCAATTCTGTTCCTCTTCACCCTCAAAACAAAGTTATCAGATATTTTCTGTAAATTTTCTAAGGCACAGTGCTGAAGGCTTTATCTGTACATACTTTAGTAAATAAATCACTAAGATCATCGCCCTTCCTCTTCCCTTTGGTAGCACATGCCTGTAGTCCCAGCTGGCCGGGAAGCAGAGGTTGTTGGATCGATTCAGTCTGAGGACTGCTGAGTGGCAGGCCTTGTAGTAATCAAGTACAGCCAGCAGATGGGCTGTAGTTTACAAACAGTTCAAATAAATTATTCAGGAAAGTATAAATACCTATTATTAGTAGTAAACAGCAAAAGCTTTATAAACAAATTATCAAATCAGACAAAGGTCCATAGTTTAACCTAATAAAGCAAATGTATAGCCAAATTTCTGGGCTGGTATACATTCTATTCTCACAGCATAAAGCAAATAAATAATACTGCAATACAAGAGGGGTAGTGGTGCTTTCTGAGTTTTACATTGACTGTATAAGCAGTACTACAGAAGTATCTAAAATAGAGATACAGGAAGACAAAATATCTCATTCCTTCTTGACAGTGCTCTTATAGGGGAGAGGGAAAACAGGTATTAGTGCATTAGAAAGACTGGTCACTATTGCTGACAGGCCAAGATATTTTACAAGTTTATAATAGCTATCATGGTAATTATTATTGTATGGCTTAGTATTAAACTGCATTTACAACCTGTTAAACTGTAAAGCTATACAACAGAGAGAGTAAAGATATGTAAAAGTAGGTGAAAACATGAGCAAGACTGGTCATTATTTTTAATATTTTTGGCAAGACAATTTTGGTATGCAAAAGGTATAAATGTTTCTGATTGCTGGGTATGTAGTTTAATACCTAAAATAGCAGATCATGCCTATGGTAGCAATTCCACTACATCTAAAGAGGCATAAAAATGTTCAAAAAAATTTGCTTAATGTTACTAAATTTGTAGATTAGACTAAATGTACTTTGCAGTCTTTGTATGTGCAAATGCAAAATAATTCAGTGTAAATAAAATTAATGCCTAATAAATATGTGTAAAAACTATATTTAAAAAATGGGTCCAGGGTACCTACTAGATTGAAATGCATGAGTAGCAAACAATCTGTGTAGATATATACTGTACAGGACACATTATAATGTAACAAATTCAAAAGTAATTTGTCAAGTTGTAATTTTATCACTAGTTGTAATTTTATCACTGGATTTTGGACCACCATTTTATCTGTACCAGTATTGGTTTCCCCATTAAGAGAAAAATTATATTAAAATATTATACTCATACAGCTAATATACAGCTAATGGACTAATATGTAAATAGCATTCTACAGTGTATAAATCATGTTTTTTTTTAAATCAAGTATTAAATATTCTGAAATAATTACATTCAAATATGTATTATCTAAACCCAGTTCAGTACTTTACCATAGTGTTTAAGATGTTCACTACACTGTCAACTAAAGTGCATGGGCAGTTCAGAGATATAGCCACAATGTTATGGTTAAAATGACATTAAAACTGTATATTTTTGCACTAAATACTGCTTTCAGTAGTACATAGTTCTAGTTTCTTATAGAGATTAGTCTATCTCTAATTTTTTGATATAAAATGATTAATAAAAGTAAACAGTTAATTCAACAGTTGCAAACAGTTAATGAAAGAGTTCTAAGTCATAAAGCAAATTCTGTGATTGCAAAAAAAAAAAAAAAAACAAATTAATCAAGTTAGAAAATAAAACTATACTGTACACAGCCCATAACTGATGGAATATTTTAACAGCATGGTCTGCAAAATAAAAAGTTGTTAGATACACTCGATTCTGGTAGTAATGCTTAATATCATTGTATTGACTGTGTAAAATTGCATTTTGACTTGTATCAAAAGAAGACTAAAGGTTTTGTTTCCTAACGCGTTTTATATATAATCCAATAAAAAATACATATCGGTGTAAAGTGTCTTGAATATGTTTGAAAATAAAGAGAGGAAATTGTTAGAGTATGTTTAACAGTGAATAAAAGATTGAAATTAATTATGTTGTAAATATGCTGAAAGATAAAGCATAAAATAAAGTTTGATTGAATATATGTATAGAGTTTAGCAATGTAAAATGGGCATCCGTACTATATGTATAACAGAAGGGCTTCTTCAGCGCATCAGCAAAAAAGCCTAAAAAGAAATTCTGGAAAGCAAGTATTACATGCTTTTCTCATGTTTGCAGAACAGTTTATAAACTCAGCAATACAGAGTTGTTTCCTCAGAAAACATGTTCTCCCACAGTATCAGTTCCTCAAAAATATGTTTTTTAGTATCAGCAGAAGAGTTTGACATATTCTAACTGATGTTTTCTTTCAGACTTCTGTTAATGGACATGTTTTTATAAAATCAGAAGAAAAACAATTCTGATTGCATGGATTTTCACATCAGCAGAAATGGTTTCACAGAAGGACAATACTGCTTTATAACAAAACATTTCCTTAAACAAGTCTGAAAAGTAAAGTATCAGCGCAACAGATGTTTCTGTATTAAGCCCAAAAAAGATACCAAAAGGAAAAAACAGACTCTAAAGTGCGTGACTAGAACAGTATATACTAACTGTAAATCAAACTTTGTTAGAGGTATTTTGTAGGAACACACTTAGGTTCTGAGGTATCTGGAGAATGGAAACCCATAAAGCCATCATCCATATCAGTTGTGAAGGAAAAACTTTGTACATTAAATTTATAAGCTACAGTTATACTTCTTGTTTGTTATGAAAATAAGTTATTTATTAGTAACTGTGCTTACAGTGAAATAGTATTATGCTGCAAAATATATATTTTTTTATCAGTGTGCAATTTGGTGCTTTAAACAGACTGCAGATGCAGTCATGCAAAACTCTGTACCTCTGATTCAGCAGTAAACAGTCATTAAAACTTTGTGTGTTAAGAAGACTTTGGTTCCAGTCCAGTCAAGCAAGTTGCATCAAGTACAGCACAGCACAGCACAGCAGCAGCACCTTCAGGAAATTACATTTTCCAATTTATTTACACTGCCAGTCCACTTGTACAGTATCTCTTTTCCCACAACCTCCATTTTTTTTCTCCTTATTTCCTCATTGAAGGATATACCTTCACTCCAAGATATATCTTCCGTCCCTTTGCAAGCCTATTGGATTCTGAACTCCTTTCCCCACCCCCGTTGCTAGGGACTTCTTGAGATGATATGATCTTTAACACTGGAGGCAGAATCCCCTTTATAGCCTTCAAGAGATGCATAGAGGCAACTGCTAACAGGTTAATATATTCTTTTCACTTTTACTCCCAACTTTCTTTCATTTTATTTAATTTGTAATCTTATTTCATAAGTTAGGCAAGAGCCACTGCGGATAAAGGACAGCCTTACCTTGTCTCTCTGCTAAGGTCACCCTGTCTGATACTCTCTCTCTCCTTTAACATAATTTGAACATTTGTCTCCTTGTATAAAGCTGTGATACTCTATACATCCCAGCCTGTCCATAAAACCTGACATTTTCACCATACATTCTCAGTGTGCTGAATTAAAAATCTTCTTTATATCTTTAAAAAGTACCCACACTTCTTCTCTCTCTCACATCATGTCATAAAATTTCATAACAGCCTATCTTACATGAACCCTAATTGATATTTCCACAACTACCCTTTGTAATAGCATCAAATCTAGCCACATATACTCTGGCCATTATTTTCATATTACTGTTGAAAGTGAAACTGGCCTATAGTTTGCTAAGTACTTTGCCTATTCCCCTTGTAGAGTATACTGTTACTCAAACTCATAGTGTGCATCAAACATGTAAATCCACATACACAGAGTTTCTCTCCAAAAACTTACCAAAACACCAGAGACCTCCAAAATACAAGACTGCTACAGCTAACACAGCCCCCACAGCACCCATGACGCACAGCAACACTAGTGTCTCACCTACCAAGTCTGTAAGATGTAACAATCAAAAAACAAGTTTTCTTGTCATTGGAGATTCAGTAGTGAGACATATAGATGTCACACTCACTAGGTTGGACAAGGAGAAAGTCATAGTCAGCTGCCTGTCTGGTGCCAGGATTTGTCAAATTATGCATCCACTCAGGTCTTTCAGCAACAAGTACTATTATGACTCTGTTATAGTTCATATCAGTGTGAATGACCTGAGACATACCTCACTGGACTATATGAAGAGAGACATGGTTGAGCTCTCTGAGCATGTGTCCCAGGCAGGTATGCCCCTAGCCTTGAGCAGCATACTACTCTTACCTAGAATAATGCAACAGTATAAACAAAACATGATCGATTTTAATAACTGGCACAGTTTTTGGTGTCATTCAAAGGGGATCCAGTTTCTGTCAGTCTGGGAAGCCATGGTCGGCAAACCTCGCTCCTTTGCCAGAGATAGTTTTCACCTGGAATCACTAGGCCTTTGGCTGCTGGCAAAGGCTCCCCTGTAGTGCTGTTTTTAAGTAAAGTCTCGAAAACAACATTACCAATGTGAAATTAATCAGAACAAAATAAGAGTTATACTGCTAAATGTTAGGAACCAAAAACTGCACTCTCTGGAAGCAATTCTATCACTAGAAAATGGAGATGTCACAGAAACCTGGTTTAAGGCCTCAAAGAGTACCCTGGCCCAGCAAGGCTACAATGCCTTTCATACCTTTAGCCCACAGAATGAACATGTGAAAATCAAAGGAAGTGGTGTTTCAATCTATATTGCAGATAAATTCACATCCTGTCTAGTTAGACTGAATATCACCATGGAGTTACTCCAGGTCCAGATTATGGTGGGTTAGACTACGATTCACGTCCTAGCCAGTTATATACCCCCCATGGCTCATGACACCCATGAAGCCTAATGAACATACCAGTTATGGGGAATTTCAATTATCCCACCATCAACTGGGAAAACTACGCTAGCCCAAACTGACTAGCACAAAGGTTCCTTGACTTTCTGAGTTCAAATGCCCTGGAAGAAGTTGTCCATACCATGACAAGAGGAACAAACATTCTAGAGCTGGTCCTCACCAACATTTCCAATTGGTGCACTGCTGTAACTGTTGGACCCTCATTAAAACTGACCACAAATCAGTCATCTCTGAACTGACACTAACACCAGAACTCACAAAAGGTGAAACCAGACTAAAAAACTTGACCTAGGCAAACTATACATTCCTAGGTTTAGGTATGCATGCATTCCAAGCTTACCCTAAGCTGGAAGTGGTAACTAAACCAAACCTTACACTAAAGCCCTGTACAGTCACTTGCATAAGTGTATAAACTCGACTGTACTGTAAAGAATCAAAGCCAGATCCCCAAGTAAAAACACGCTGCCTTGATGGACTTCTGGCATCAACAAACTCTACAATAACCCCCAAAAATTTCTGTCTAAGAAAAAAAGGCAAGGCCCCAACAATGGAAATGTACCATCCTCAGCCTCAACAGGCAAATAAGACAACTTATCAAATCCTTCAAGAGCTCCTTTGAGAGAAACCTAGCAAGTACTGCCAAGGATAACCATAAGGCCTTTTACAGCTACGTATGTAGGACCCAAGCATGTGCAGAACTAGTGGCCAATGGTATCACACACAATGACCCCACAGAGATAGCAAAGCTGTTAGTTGATAGGTTTGTTGAAAATTTCACTCCTTTATCCTCTTCTAACTTACAAAAAAAAACTACCCCAAACTCCCCCCACCCATATATCTGAAGAACAGGTCCTCAAAGTCCTGTCCAAGGCAAAAAACACAGCCTCTATGGGACCACATGACATTCCAGGTTGTCTTCTAAGCAGGCTAAAACATAAACTAGCATCACCACAAAATATTATTTTCAATCATAGCCTAGCTATAGGCTTTGTTGCTGCAGAATGATGAGCAGCTACAGTTATTCCCTTCCACAGAGGTGGCCTAGCAACAGACCTGGAGACACGTAAGACTGACCAGCCTCATCTGTAAGGCTATGGAACATATCATTAAGTACCTCATAAATAAAGACATAGGTGACCTCCAAACCCTAGATCCTACTAAATTCAGCTTTGTGAAAGGAAGATCCTGCCTGTTGAGTCTGGTAGATTTCTTAGAAAATGTGACCAAGCCCATTGATGATGGCAAATCTGTGCACACAGCATACCTCAACTTGGCAAAAGCTTTCAACACAATCTCACATTCAAGCATTACTGATAAACTTAGCAAACTGAATATAAACCCCTTTGTTGTAAGATGTACTGCCAACTGACTCACAAACTGGACACATACTATCAAAGTGGGTGACTCCACATCAACCAGCAGACCTGTTACCAGTGGGGCACTGCATGGGTCAGTGCTGTGTCTCCCTACTGTTTGGTGTATACTTCTCAGAAGTTCATCTCAAAACTAAGGGGTTGTGGCTGACAAAGTTTGCAGATGACTGCAAACTAGGTGCAATCGTTGAATCCTCAATGATGTCAGTATACTCCAGGAGGGTCTCATGCAGACCAGCTAGTGTATTAGTCATGGTCTCAAACTGACTGCAAAGAAATGCATCATCATTCCCTTAAGCACATACAATGTTCCGTCACACTAGCAAATCAAGAACAATACCCTAAGTACCCATGAAGTGGTAAGGGACTTAGGATCACAGGTTGACTGCAACCTAAACTTAGACCACTGTGTGTCTACCGTAGTGAGGAAAGCTTTCCATGTAGCATGCTTGCTTAGTAAAGGCAATGCCTCAAGACCAAAAGAAGTTATAGCCCCCTATACTCAGCACTTATGTAGCATATAATTGAGTATAAAACCCCATTTGGTATGTACTGCACTAAGCATCTGCAGCAATTAGAGAGATCTCAGGTTTCTTAGAAAGAAGATCAAGGGGCTCCAGGATATGTTTTACACAGACCGACTAAAGTCCCTGTCACTATACTCTGTATTTTATAGAACTCTAAGGGCAGACTTATGCCTGGCCTACAGAGCAATCCAAGACCCATACCTAATGAACTTGCTGCATATCTGTAAATCAAATGGGTCTAGAGCTACCTGTTACAGAGACTTAATATGGCCTGCGACTTAAATAGGACATGCTGGAGGGACAGATTTATCTCCCAGTGACTGCCACATCTTTGGAACAGGCTACCAATTCATGTGAAACAGAGCATCTCTATGACACTGTTTAAGAGGAGCCTGGACGAGTGGATGGCGCACCGGGGATAGCACCCACAATCCTCCTGGACATGGGCAGTCATCTCTAAATGCAATCTCATGTATTGTCTAGCACTTCTATTGTATTACATTGGATTGTAATGGCTAGAACTTAAAATGACCTCCTGATTTATAGCCTACTAATTTTCTGTGACCTATAATCCTATGATTAGCATGTCTATCTACATACTGAGTTTAGGACCACTACCTCCTGCTCTACCCAGTTATAAAAATTTACATAGGCTCATAGGTGTTTACTAGACTAATGACCACAAGGGGCTGTTTAAATCCAGCCTTGCATCCCTACAAGTTCTGGTACCTTTGATAAGTGTACATAGGGGCTTGGGAGATTAAGTATTTTCAAGCAGGGACCTGGGAGCTGAACCATTTATAGGCTGCTTGTGTCCATTAAAGACACATGTGCCAAGCCAGGGATGAATTTTTTGTTGCCATCCAATTGTCCAAATTACACTTGAATTGGTTTAAGGAGTGGGGAGCCTGTTCTAGAGAAGGGATAGTCTCTAGAATGCATACCCATCTCCAGTGGATTCTATTTATATCACAAGCAAGGTTTAAGTCATGTGTTCTCCTACCTGCACTTCTACTAGTGTATAATAAACTGCAAAACCACTTGAACCACCAGCTTTTGTTTTCTTTATATGCCTAATCATGTCTACAACTTCTCCTGAACTAACTGCTTTGTGCAGCCTTTCCTATCTTATTCCCTCAACTCTAGTCCTTCTCTTTCTTCAAACACTGACCCACCTCTTCATCGTGTATATCTTTTCATACAATTTCTTGAACTCTTCCCTTACCTCCTTATTCTCAGTGACCCTTTAAACTCCCTCCTTCTCTATTCCAGCCACCCATGGTTTCTGTTTTGACTGATATTCTCATACAATTTTCTTTTTTTGTTCATCAACTTCCTTCTCTCTGTATCTGCTCCTTACCTAACTCCTCTAGGTTCTTCAACATCTCCTTTCTTTTTCCTGAAAAAACAAATCATTAACAAAAACAGTTGAATTACTAGGCATTATAATAAAGAGTACAACAAATGAACTATAAATCACAATTACTTATAATCATCAATACAATGTCAAAATTAATGTATTTTACACATAACACAATACTGATCAGTATAGGGAAGAAACCAAGTACAACTAGTTATGCAGAACTTTGTACTACTAAGTACACAAATGCTCTTGGTTATGCCAAATGCCCATACCATAAAGGCAGAGTGAGGTAACAAAGAAAAAAGATTGGCAGAGTACATAAAAGGCAGTGTGGGTTACAGAAACAGTGCATCTGTGTTCATACTGCTGTTGCAGGTAGAATTTCTTCTGCTTGAAGTAAGAAGCAAGAGAGCAAGAGTATGGAGGTGAGCAGTGTATTGGGGAGAACATTCTAGATAGATGGGTCAAAATAGGGAAAAGCTCTATGAACATGGAACAGAGACTTTTGAGCAATGAAAAGAATGATTGCAAACAATCAAGCTCTGTGGCATCGAGTGACAAATACCAGACTATGGTACAGGCGACCCTGGATTGATTAGTGGCTCAGGTGCACCATGGTACAGGTGACCCGGGATTGATTAGTGGCTCAAGTGCACCATGGTACAGGTGAGCCAGGAATGATGTGGCTCAGGTGCACAATGGTACAGGTGTCCCAGGATTGACTAGTGGCTCAGGTGCCTGTAAGAGCTGGTAGGGGAGAATGGAAATGAGTGGCTGCTGGCTTTGCACCTCCTGGGAAGAAGAAGGCAGTTCTGGGTCTTCACATAAGTGACTCTTGCCAAAACTACTAGGTGTTATACCCATTTCAGTTTGAGCCTACTGTGCCTGTGTTGTCCAGGTGCATTGACACTGTAAACTGAGAGGGACTCTGCATGTGTAGGTATACCTGCTCAGAAGATAGCAAGATCTGCCCAAGGGGTACTCCAAAGAGGGGAGGATAAGCTGAAGGGTCAGCAAGCTGACCCACTCTTTACTTCTCAACTCTTGCTGGGGAATAGAGTGCCGGCTGGGATTCCTGGGCAGGAACAAACAGTGCGCTGTACTGCTGTTGTCTTGCCTGGAAATGCCTGGCTCCCATCACTCCTTTCTGGATTGAGTGGGTTTATTGAGTGCTGATAGATGGACCATAAAATATGGCCCTTTGTGGAAGATAAAACAAAGTGGTAGCAAAAGAATGAGAGTATCAAACAGTCCTGGAAAATTATTTATTAGCAAATAGATAACATAAAGTTTCAGTACTGATCCAAATGGAGGATTTTGTAGATGAGTGTACTTATTAAATACGGTGATTCCAATCTGAAAGGGAAGCCAGCCCAACTACTTAACTGGAAAAAAGTCATATAGCTTTTTTGCTGCTGCCACAGCAAAACAGTTCATATGGATCTGCATTATGTAGTAGTTTGAGAGCATCTGTGGCAGAAACAGAGCCTATCACAGGAAGGGCCATTAGAGAATGAGCAAAAGCACTCCTTTGCCAATAGCTGTCCTGCCTTGTTTAGTTAGAAGATCAAAGACTGAATTATATATGTGGATTACGTTTAATATTTATGTTCTGGATATGCAGGAAGAAAGTCAAAGAGGGGTCTAGACAGATACTGATATATTTTATAGGTTTTCAGAAGGGCCAGTGCAGGGGACCTATGAGATTCCAGCTGACCTTACATGAGGTTAGTAATTTCTGCATGCCCAAAAACCATTGCATTGGTTCTATTGAGATTAACCTTTATAATTTGATGTTCACAGACATTGTACTGCTTTGCTAGCATACTATTAATGATGTCAAAGATAGTTATAGAAGAACTGCTAGATTCCCAGTAGAAGATATCATCATCTCCATAAAGGAGGGTATAGCTAGTCCTTTATGCAAAGATAAGAGATGTAATGTAGATAAACTATAATGGACCAAGGACTAAGCATTGGGAAATGCCAGATAAAACTGGACAGAGGGGCGAAATGCCCAACAGAAAGATCTGTCATTGAGTTAGTTATTCATAAAACCATTTCAATGAGCTTAGTTTGAGGCTATAGAGAAATAATTCATTGATAAGAAGAAATGATCTCCCAGCTGAAAGGCCAAAGAGAGTTTATTAAATGGCAGCTTGAAGGCTGCCTGCATTAATCAGTGATTAGAGCAGAACATAATAAATAGAATGGTGATCATGCCATGTTCTATTCTGAACCTATGCCAATGGTTAGATAGAAGTCCATAAGCTTCAATATGTTCTTGAAATTGAGGACACTGTCATTTCTAGAATTCTGGCAAAATATTACTACAGTGCAATACATCTGTAGGAGATCAGATATGCACCAACCCTGACTAACTTTTTTCTTTACTCTAATTCTCATCATACATCCTTTACAATCCTCCCTCTCTATGTTTCAATATACTATGTTTGCATACAAATCTATGTTTACATGTATATTGTACCTCCTTTAGTATATTACCCTTTACAGATTTTTGATTATGTTATTATTTACATTGAGTAGTATAATTATGTTTATCTTCAAAAAAAAAAAAAAGTTTTAATAATGTTTTTATGTAACAAATGCTGTTTTTACATTGTTTCTGTCATAACCTCTGTTAATTTTGTATGTTTTCCTGGGGCTTTTCTCCCCTGGCCTCTACTGAAAATGGACATGTATCTAGTTAGACTAGCCCGGTCAACAAATGTAAAATAAATAAAATAAAAAAAAATATGCTGCACTGGAGGAACAATAAAAGTGTCACATGCTCTGATAAAGTTGAGGAAGAGGCCATCCGAACCTGCCCTTCATGCCCTTCGATTGGTGAGTATACTCTTAAGGCATTTGTTGACACAACACAACTGTTTTAAATTGAAAATCAGTTACAAAGCTGAAGCTGGACTCACTCAGCTGTAGGATTATGCTCAGGTTGCTTGCTTGGCTGAAAAGGCAGAGAAATAAGGTGAGAAGTACTGCCTTCACCATAGCATGCACATCAGAAGTTGGCTAACAATTCACCAGAAGAAAACTAGGATACAAAGGGGTAGATCTTCCGAAAACCTTTTCAGATTTCCTAGTAATATTTCCTGATGTTTTATCAGCTAGGAGGCTTTTCGTTTTATATGCCAGATGTTTGCATTCTTTTCTTATAGAAGAGTAATGGAGTAATATTCATAGTACTGATGGAGTTCGGTAATTGAACTTCTTAAGCTCTGCCTCTCATTCAGACTGTAATTATTTTGGTTTATGTTGAGTCACCAAAGATAGTTTCAGGGAATGCAATAAACATTTAAAGCAGTTTTCCGAAACCACCTTCTACGAACATTAAAAGATTTTTTTTTGCAGGGTGGCAAGCCCCTTTGCTTCCTCAGTGTTGGAGGACACCCCCCTCATCCTCTGGAATGAAAGATAAATGGATAGATAGATATACTAATTCTGAGGTTACACAATAGTGGAGAAAAGGGCAGTCTTCACTGTTTTGCAGAAAGAAGCTTTGACAAACTGCTTTTCATGTTTTTTTTTTTTTTGCATTCACTGAAAACACTTTTCATGACCTGACATGCTCCCAATTACTTCAACTAAACAGGCGCTCCATATCTCTTAACAAAGAAAGCTGCTAAACCATTGCTGCCAACTAACACTTTAAAAACAGAATTTTGGTTATTCTGATTAGCAGTACATTACAAACATACACAATTAGCCGCAATGCATCTGTAGTATCTATTTTATTTGAGTAATATTTATTTATTTATGACATGTTAGGTAAGTAGACTGGTTGACAGACCTTTTTCAGACACAACCTGGACCCACTGGGTAGAAATTATAGCACCAAAGTATTAGGGCCAGCATAATGGTTAAGGTGTTTACCTTACAGGCACAAGGTACATGGTTTGATTCTCACCACCAAAGGGAAATTGGCTAGGTTTAAAATGGTCTGCAAGAGCAGCTAGCCTACTACTAACCAATGAATCTATAAAGAACACAACCTGAGTATCATATCAAACACTTCCACACCTTTTACAGTGGTTGTCACCAGTAGGTCTGAGCAAAGGTTTGGGAGGGTGGCCTAATGGTTAAGGTGTTTGCTTTACAAACACAAGGTGCAGGGTTTGAGTCTCACAAGGGATAATTGGCTAGGCTTAAAATGGCTCACAAGGGCAGTTAGCTTAGTACTAACCTATGAACCTATGAACCTATATGATTACATAGTATGAAACAATATAATTTGAAGGGCAACTTTTACAATGAGAACAGTGAGGCGCTTAATACTAGCTGAACAAGCAAGAATCATGATACAAGCATTCATGAGATTGTGGACTATGAGAAAAAGAGTAACTAACAAATCAAGGGAATTCCCAGTAAACTGCACACACCAAAAACTAAATAACCAAACCTCCATGCACAGACAGAGCAGGAACCAAAGATGTCATTCAAAAAATACTATTTCTCCAGCCAGCCTGATGGACTTGGGCATCCTGAGGCAATGTAGCAACTGCCTCATGTATACTGACAACCCATTACTCCTAATAACATACTTTAAATCTGGAATCAATGCTTTCTGTCAAGAAACAACAAATTAGATACCAAATGGGTTATCAGCATGCACACTTCATATCTTCCACAAACCAACAACAAAACATGTAAACCGACAAACGCAGAAGTACTTACTAGAAGTATACCAAAAGAACAGAGACCTCCAAAACACGAACCGTACATACACAATGCAGTCGCAACAGCATCCACTGCACATATAAGCACACAGATTATTGTCTCACCCAACAAGCCCCTATGGCAAAATACCTCAAAACCAAATGTCATAGTCATAGGTGACTGCATAGTGTGGCACACAGATGTCTCCCTCATCAGGCTGGGTAAAGAGAACATCATGGTCAGCTGTCTGTCGGGTGCCAGGATCTGCCAAATCATGCACGTACTCAGGTCTCTCATCAACAAGTAGTGTTATAACTTTGTCATAGTCCATGTTGGAGTGAACGACCTGAGACATACCTCACTGGACTATACGAAGAGAAACATGACTGAGATCACTGAATATGTGTACCAGGCAAGTATGACTCTATTAGCTTCTGGTGTCAATCCATGGGGGAACAGTATCTGTCAGTCTGTGACGACATGGTCGCAAGATCACATTGCTTTGCCAGGGATGGTCTTCCCCTGTCACCTCTTGGCTTTCAGTTAATGGCTAAGGTACTTGCCTCCCCCATAGTGTCTTTTTTAGGCAATGTCATAAGAACAAAATTTCTGATGTAAAAACATCTTCTAGAGACAAACTCAAGGTTATGCTGCTTAATGCTAGGAGTCTAAATCAGAAACTGTACTCACTGGAAGCACTCCTTACTTTGGAAGACACAGATGTTTGTGCAGTATCAGAGACATGGTTCAAGGCCACAGGGAGTACCCCGGCCATACAAGGCTACAATGCCTTCCATTCATTCAGACTACAAGATGAATGTGAAAGAACCAAAGGGGAGGTGTAGTCATCTTCATCAAAAAGACAAATACACCTCAAGACTGGTTAAACAGTACAAATCCATAAAGCTATTCCACATCCAGCTTATTATAGGAAAGACCTAATCCACATCATTGTTAACTATAGGTCCTACACCATGAACCAGGTAAACTACACTGCCCACCTGGACCTACTTGCTCTCTACTTGCTCACAATACAGTCAAATACCCTAGTCATGGGTGACTTTATCCCTCCATTGACTGGGCAACGTATAAGGTTCTCGGACTTTGTAACCATAAATGCTCTAGAACAGATAGCTGGCACCCCACAAGCAGCTCAAATATCTTTCACCTAGTGCTCACCAATATGGGAGAGCACTGCACCACCCCTTGTGTGGGGCCCTGCCTGGTAAGGTCAGATCACAAATCTGTTTCTTTCAAAGTAACAATCACAACTGAACCCCTCTCTGGAGCAAAAATGTTAAAACATTTCTTCAAAGCGAACTATAGCCTCCTATGCGATGGCATAAAAAGTTTCACCCCCCCCCCACCACTGACAGCAGTGTCTGCCATATGGAGAAGTACACTAATGCATTGTGTAAACATCTACACAAGTGTATAGACTTAGCTGTACTTGAACAGATTAAATCAGGATCCTCATGAAAAAACAAACCACGCTGGTGGACATTCAGCATAGATAGGTTATACAACAAGAGAAAGTAACTGCTGACTAGAACTAGAAGGAAAGGTCTCCGCAAAAGAAAGACACCCTCCACAGCTTGAATAAGCAAATTAGACATCTTGTTAAGTCCTACAAAGCTAACTATGAAAACAAATTAGCATCCCTGGCTAAGGATAATCACAAGGCATTCTATAACTACATCTGAAATCTTAAAGGGAAGGCTCAGATTTGTGCCAGACTAGTACTGGACATTACCACTCATACTGAACCTGAGAAAATTGCCATAATGCTAGCAGACAACTTCAGTGAAAACTTCATTCCACTATCCTCACTAATCATACTCCAAAATATACATGTCACCAGTCATCTACCTAGTATCTCCAATGAGCAGGTCATACCTACCCTATCCAAGGCCAAAAACCCAGCCTCTATGAGACAGGACAACATCCCAGACTACTTAATTCTTCTTCTTCTTTTGGCTTTTCCTGGTTAGGTGTCACTGCAGTGGATCACCGGTCTGCTCATGACTGGCAGTGGAGTTTTACAGTGTCGAATTGCCAGCCTGACACCCAACCTTCTACAGAAGGCACACACACACACACACACACACACACACACACACACACACACACACACACACACACACACACACACACACACACATGCACTCACATCTAGGTCCAGTTTAGAGTGTCCAATACACCTACAGCATGTCTTTGGGATGTGGGAGAAAACCGTAGTACCCGGAGGAAACCCGCGTGAACACAGGAGGACATGCAGACTCCACAGAGAAGGCACCCCAGCTGAAGATCAAACAGAAGAACCTCTTGCTGTGATGTGATCCCAGACTACTTACTAAATGGTCTAAGAAAGGAGCTGGAAGAACCATTGGGTACTCTCATCAGCCACAGTCTAAGTACTGAGTTTGTCCCACCCGAATAGAAAACTGAAACTGTGATCCCTTTGCATAAAGGGGGTCCCTCAACTGGCACTGGGAATTACAGACCCATAAGCCTAACCAGCCTTATATGTAAGGCCATGGAAAGAATCATTATAGACTTAATCAACAAGGATATGGTAGACCATCAAACTCTTGACCTGAACCAATTTGTTTTGTTAAAGGCAGATCATGCTTGTTAAACCTGGTGGACTTCTTAGAAAATGTCACCAAAGTGTTGGATGAAGGCAAAGCAGTGCATACTGCCTATGTCAGGTTAGCCAAGGCCTTTGACACTATCCCCCACTCACACATAATCAATAAACTCACCTAGCTGTGGATAAACCCAAATGCCATTTGATGGGTAGCCAACTTGCTCACCAACAGAGCACATACAGTCAAAGTAGGGGATTCCACCTCTACTTCAGAATAAACTGGCACTCCACCTAAGCACCATGTTCAATCATAGCCTCACAACAGGCTCTGTGCCCACTGAGTGGCACACAGCAACAGTTATTCCACTCCACTAAGTGAGAGCCACCACTGATCCCAGGAACTATCACCCTATTAGCGTGATGAGCCTGGCCTGTAAGGCCATGGAATGTATCATCATGGAACTCATAAACAAAGACATTGGTAACCTCCAAACTTTGGACCCCACCCAGTTCAGGTTTGTGAGAGGCAGATCACGCCTCCTGAACCTGATCGACTTCTTTAAGGCAGTCACCAAAACTGTAGACGATGGTAAGGTGGTTCCCACAGCCTATCTTGACCTCACCAAGGCCTTTGACACCATCCCCCATTCTGGAATAATAGCTAACTCACTAAACTATGTATAAATCCCTATGTCACATGATAGGTTGCCAACTGACTCACTAACAGAACCCACACTGCAAAAGTTGCAGACTCCAAATCTGACTTCAAATCAGTGACAAGTGGAGCACCACAGGGTTCAGTTCTGGGACCTCTCCTGTTTGGTGTCTGCTTCTCTGAAGTACAGGCTAACACAGAAGGCCTTTGGCTAACAAAGTTCACAGATGACACAGGCGGCAGTCTACTTAATGCCGAATGCGTGATAAGAGATCTTGGGATCCAAGTAGGCAGTAGTCTCTCCTTTGATAATCACATTGCCACAGTAGTCAGGAAATCCTTTTACATGACACACCTCATCACAAAATGGTTCTCATCCAGAAAAAAGAGGTAATTGTTCCCCTCTACTTGACACTCATTAGACCCATTATAGAGTACAATGCCCCTTTTGGAATGTACCTCACAAAACATCTGCAGCAGCTGGAAAGGCCACAGAAGTACCTCTCAAAGAGGATTACTGGCCTCAAACAGATGCCCTACACTGACCATCTCAAAAAACTCCAGCTTTACTCTGTAGCATCTCACCTACTCCGAGGTGATCTCTGCCTAACATATAAAGTTATGTCAAAATGAGAACTACTGGACATGCTACACCTAAAGAAATCCCAATCCCTCCAAGTTACATGCTCTAGGGACCTAAACCTTGTCACCACAATAAACAGGACATGCTGGAGGGATAGATTCCTGTCCCAGAGGCTTCCCATACTCTGGAACAAGCTATGCATCTATGTCAAACAAAGTTCCTCATCAGCACTCTTCAAGAAAAATCTTGATGAGTGGATGGGAAATAGGAAATACACCCCGGGGATCACTTATTTGTCTTTGCTTGACAGTGGCACAGGAAAATAACTTTCTTGGGTGACATAAGCCAGGGAACCTTGCTGGCTGGCTTACTTAGGCCCTTGAACCGATAGCCTAGTACCTACCTATGAATCTGTGAACCAACAGACTTCTACCAACAGACCTGTTACTAGTGACATTTCACAAGGATCTGTGTTGGGTCCATTTTTGTTTGGAATCTATTTCTCAGAAGTTCAGGTGAAAATATATGGCCTGTGACTTACCAATTTCATGATGACTGAAAACTGGGTCACTGTACTGCAAAAAGGGCTTAAACACACAAATGATTTGTGCCAAAGCCATGGACTCAAACTTAATGTATAAAAATGTATTTTCATCCCCTTCGGTAAAGGTGAAGTCTCAAAAAATTAGAACATTAGCAATATCCTCTTAGTTCAAACCCAGTGGTGACAGACTTGGGAATACAGGTTGATAACAGCCTTAAGTTCAATCATCATGTGTCCACAGTGGTGAGGAAGGCCTTCTACTTTGCCCATCTCATAAGTAAGGGAATAGCATCCAAAAAGAAGGAGGTTATAACTCCTCTGTAGTCATTCTTCATCAGACCAATGATAGAGTGCAATGCTCCCTTCTCCATGTAACTCACCAGATACCTGCAAAAGTCTCAGACCCAGCCTTAATGGAAATGCTGCACATCTACAAATCTAATGGGATAAAACCCATTCACTCTAGAGACCTTAACTTAGCCTGCAACATAAACAGGACTTCTTGGACAAACAGATATATCTTGCAGAAGCTGCCACTCCTCTGGAAAAACTCCTAATTCAAGTTAAAAAAAAACTCCTCAATGACCCTATTTAAACATAAATTAGACAATTTGATGGGAAATTGTAAATTCACCCTGGTTGTTTCACTTATGTCCCTCTTGGATAGGGGCAGCTGGTGCTGATCATAAATTTGCAAGCTAATATAAGCTATTTCTCTCTGTCTATGAGTGAAACAAGCCTAGGCTTGTAAAGGCCCTAGGACCAATAGCCTAGTAACCTCCTATGATCTTATGATATCAGTGAGAACAGCAGTACATAAAGTCATATTGACACAACTCTGTACACACACACACACACACACACACACACACACACACACACACACACACACACACACACACACACACAAGTTGACTGCTGTGAGATTAGAACCCCATACGTAAGTAGTTACACAATCTAAAGGACACAGTACTTCACACAAATGCCACTACAGAATTCTGACTTCTACAGTGTGCGAGTGCATTTTATAAAGGATGGCATCAGCTCTGTGTTGCAGAAAAGATGAAGTTAGGAAAAGGGTCTGACATTCTTGTGGACTCATCCTGCAGTGTTAAAGTTTCTCCGGGCTGCTATTTTAGTGATGTCAGTTGACTACTGTAAGAGTAGAACCTCCTAACTATCTAGTTACTCATTCTGAAGGACACATTATGTAATGCAAGCACCACTGCAGAAGTCTGATATCTACAGTGTAAGGGTGTACTTCATAGGGGATGACATGAGCATTATGTTGCACAGAAGATGAAGTTGGGAGAAGGGTCTGACAATGATGTGGATTCACCCTGCAGTGTAAAAGTTTCTCCAGGCTATTTTAGTGAGGCAAGCACTCTATATATACAGACACACACAAGATGAGTGGTCTGATATTAGAACCCCCTACCAACCTAGTTTTTCAATCTATAGGACACAGCATTTAAAGCAAGTGCCATTGCACAAGTCTGACTTCCACAGTGTGACAATGCAGTGTAGGTAGGATTAGTTTCTCATTTTGTGTCAAAGAAGATATTGTGATTTTGTAGGCTTTGTACAAATCCATATTTGTTGATATGGAGGAGTAAGTGCAATTGTATGATCAATGATAATTACATATTGCTGACTTAGGTCATCTATGCTGTCATTAGTGTATATTGTAGAACTGAGACAGATGTGTCTGTGTTATGTACATGAGACACTCATACTTGTGAAACACTGGTTGGTCATTGAAGCATTCATGGATCTTCAGGTTATGATGATGGTAAGTAAACCTTAGTGAATGTTACTAATATTAGCAATGAAATCTGCTCATGCATGGGCAATGTGTGCTGTCAGTACTAAGCAAAATGTAATGTTCCAATTCAGGAGGGCTAAATAATGATGAAGCATGTGCACCAAGGCTGTATGTGGTTGTATATCATTTGTAAATGTCAGTGATGCAGTACAAACCTAACTGTCCAGAATGAAGGGATCAGTTAATCACACAAGCCACTGCATTATCACATTGATAATAAGGCACTAAGCATGCAATCAGTTGTGAGGGACTTGGGAACCCAGGTTGATAGCAAACTGACTTTTGACCACCATATCACCTCAGTTGTATGGAATGCTTTCTACATAGCCCACCTCATTAGTAAGGGTATCTCATCCAGGGCCAAAGTGGTCATAACATCCCTGTATTCTTCCCTTATAAGACCAATAATTGAATACAAAGCACACGGAACAGCTAGAGAGACCACAGAGATTCATGACCCAGAGAATCCATGGCCTCAAACATCTACCCTAAACAGATATGCTAAAAGCCCTGTCCTTCTACTCAGTTTTCTACAGACTCCTCAAAGGTGACCTCTGTCTGGCATACAAAGCAATCTCAGACCCTGAACTGATTGGACTGCTGCATATCCACAAGTCAATCTCCACTCAAGTAACCCACATGCACAACCTCATCTTGGTCTGTCACATAAATAGGACTTGTTGGCAGGACAGATTTGTGTCCCAGAGACTACCCCTTTTGTGGAATAGACTCCCTCTCCACGTAAAGCAGAGTACCTCATTAAACATTTTTAAGTGCAACCTGGATAACTGGATGGGGAACAGAAATACACCCTTGGGATTCCACCTATGTCCCTGCTGGACAGTGGCATAGGGTGCTGACTTGTTGGATCATGGGCTAAATTCTTGGCTAGGCTTATAAGAGCCGCAGGGCCAATAGCCTAGTAGCTTCCTAGGATCCTATGACTACATTAATCAATTTCCATGAAATGAAGTCATATTCATCAATCTATCCTCAACCCCTTTTTTCCATTTTTGAACATGGGATTTGGGTGTCACTTCAACAGTAACAATTATCTCACGCTAAGGTCCAGTAATAATATTTATTTTGTTCATAATCTCTTCCTAAAGTGCAATGCTGAGACAGTTATTTGTGTGGATAATGGTAGAGTATTAGTGCCTGCATGATTATATTATGATGTGTTGGACTTGGACTCTGAAGAACCAGTATTCACTGCCGACCTTTGCACATACAAGCAACAGAGAGAAAATGAGAGCAAACAGGGTTTACTGCTGAAGGAAAAAAGTGAAAACTTTAATTGTGTTAGCCTTCTGTATGGCAAACAGTTTTAATGGCAAGGCGTTGTCATCAGCACTGTGGAGTACTGAGTAAAGAAAATCTATCTGTCACCTAACTTTCTTTGTGCACAATGTATAAGCTCAGTGGGCTAAATCAGTGGTTCCTAAACTTTGCAAGCTGGAGGACCCCTTTTATAAAGGAAATATTTTGGTGGAACACTATAGGTGGTGGTACACATACATTACATTTGGATCAACCCCCAACCCCCCCAATCAGTGCCCCACCACTACCACCACCATGCAGCCATTTCAGTGTCCCATTACTTCTCCACAGTTGCCATAAATACTGTTCAAAATTCTCAGTGTGCATACTGTTTTCTGCTTTACTTCTACAATGATTACAGATATTTGGATTTAATTTAAAACTTTTATTTGAAAGTTTATAGCACAAACACTGATAGACATTTGTTAAATCTAAACAGACATTTGCTAAAGCTTAACAAAGCAATACAGGCTTAGCATTAAAACTTCTTTGTTTTTGAAACACACATACACTGAAACAGCACTGAAATCCACATTCAAAGCAAATGCAACTGGCCAGTGGCAGATTAAGTTTACCTTTGGGTTGTTTTCAAACCATAGGTCCCTTGCCAACATTTTTAGGGCCAAGCAAAAGTTCTTTGATTCACCTTCCTAATTTTATAATTAAATTTTTAGATACAATAATTAAATTATATCCCTTGTATAGTACAGCACCATTTGATAGAGCTTGTTTTAAATGTATAGTTTTTCACATTTTTCCAGTAAGCAATGAAACAAAACATATGAACCAGTAATAACAAAACTGCCAAATTCAGAACATTTCAACCATAACAGGCCACTCAAACTTTTGTCATTACATTCCACCAATATCAGTCAATATGCACAATATCTGCAGAAGTAAGTCATCTGAATAATTCCACCTTAACGAGATCTGTAACTAATGAAAAAGTTGCTGCTAGCAAACAGCTTTATATTTCAGTGTTTCATCTACAAATTCAATGCCTGCTGCCCTTGAAGAATAAGTTGCCTACTTTATGTTACATTAAAAAATGGTAAGCTGGTAATATTGCATGGATGGCAAACTGAAAACAGGTTCATAGTTACTAGGCATCTCATCCAAAGGAGGACATATTCAGGACTTCAGCACCCCACCCCCTGAAAAATGTAACGCAGTATTAGCAATCCATCTACTTGCTGTGGGAGTAGAACCCACAGCCTTCTGCATCAGGATGTTAATATGCTACTTGTTGTGCTAGTAACACTGCTTTAAGAATTTGTACCACAATGGTGATACCATTTTCTAGCTAATCAAAACAGATGCACAATGTAAACAGACTTAGCATGAACAGCAGTAAACTTCTCTTCCCTTGAAGCTAACATTTTCTTGAAAATATGCACCAGAAACTCAGTTCCTTGAAAAATGCCTCTTGGTAGTTGGGGTAGAGAAGATACAGGACTTGTTTCATGTAGCTAAAGTACTGGGTTTGAGCCTAAGCAAATTACAGTAAATTATCAGTTAACCGGAACTCAAGCAAACAGCACTCTCAAACAACCAATAAAAGAATACAAAGAAATACAGTAATATTTTCATGTGTTGCACTTTCTGTCCCCCCCCCCACAGAAACATACCTTACGTTTTTAGAGTTTTAGAGTTTTAAAAAGGAAGATAGGAATAAACTCCCTCTCTCCTCAGCCTGAAAACAAGTCAAACCAAACAAATAATATAGGGTGCAGTATTAGTCAGGCCTATTTTTAATAGTAACTCTCAAGCAACCAGAAACTACAGTTATCCAGCATCTACCAATCTCCATGGGTGCCGGTTAACTGAGAGTTTACTATACTAACCACTTGCTGACCATAACTTGGGCATTTCACTTTGTCTCTCTCACGCACATGCACCTGAATCTCAAGAAATCTGGACAAAACCTAAAATAAATTAAGCCACATTATAAATATTGCTCTTATCAACTTTAATTGTTAAAATAACAGGATTTGTGTTAATATGCACTTTTCTAATCTGATTCTAAAGGAAATGAAGTCTAAAACTGAAATGTCTGTCATTACTTAACAACTTCAATCCTTTTTATGAGGAACAGATGAAAATCTGGGGCAAAAATCTGGACATTCTGCAAAAACCTTGACAATTGAGGTGTATACTACCTACCTCTTACCCCCCCCCCCCACACACACACATTGTGAAGATATGTGAAGGCTGCCAGCCTAGCAGGATAGAATTTTGTAGATCATTCTGTCATTTGTAAATATTAATGTAAGCCACATGCTTGTTCTCTTTGTTAAATGTTGAACTTCAGAAATGTAACCATATTGCACTCTGCTGGAGGAAAGCTGAAAAGTCAAGCATTGTATAATTCTTTGATCTCAAACTTGGAGCCGAGATGTCTAGATGAAGGAATTATTGTTGTTTATAGACCAGAGTTAATTGCTAGAATTTGCATAATAATGTATTTTATTGCTGCAGCTTCCTGACCAGGTGCAAGATCAAAAGGGCTGCTAAACTGAATTTCTACTAGCCTGGGAGCTAGAAAAAACTGATATAATCTGAAATGAGTCAGTAGTACTGTGTTATCAATTTAAGGACAGAGAGACTCAGGGCATTTGGCATTTGTCTTCAGAACATCCAACATCACCAGCACTATCTTGCTCTATTTGTAAATGTATTTTAGAACTGTGTTTTCTCTTAGATATAGCTAGGAAATATGAAGATTAGACTAGTTGTTTTTTTTCTGTATTGATGTCAGAACTATTCTACTGTATTATTTTAAGCATTTTCCTGAGATCTCTGAACTCTTGACTAGCACTGTGTAATAAGAAGTATTGTCTTGTGTTTTTATTATTTATTATTAAATATTTATAAACCTTTCAATTGTGGCTTTTTTGTGTAGAGATAATTTAAGCTCTGGAGTTCATTGCAGGTATATAGTGATACTATCCAACCCACCCCAAATAAGCCTTGCTGTTCAGTCACACTTACCAGTTGGATAATAATAATGCATGGTAATAATTGGACACCCTTTAATAAGGGCCTTATTAGTAGCTGATATTAGTAGTTGGTGGTGGTGATTACCACCTTATAGCCTGGCAGGATGGGTATAGCTGGAGAACCTGTGTTAGCCTTCCCCGGGAGTCTATGTGTGCTTGTATATAACTCATATCTCAAATTGTGTGTGTGTGTGTCAGCTACTTGGGCAGGGGCATGAAGCACTGGTTGGACAGACAGTGTGCTGGAGGTTTTAGCTTGGCCACTAGGTTGAGATCTGGACCCTATAGCTGTGCCAGTGGGGAGTCTTATTGGGGATCTGGAGAGAAAGGGAGAAACCAGCCCCAGACTGACTGTGATCTCTGTATGCTGTCAAGGGAAATTGTACTTTACTGTGTGTGTATTTGTTATCCTCCCCTATGTGGACACTCTTCACTGGTGTTAATGGTGAGGATTGAGGCACCTTGATTGCTGGGCCAGAGCAGGGGTGTCACATATACTAATTATTGGGAGTGGTGGGATATCCACACCACATATTAATTGGTTGGCACATACTAATTGGCTTGTAGTGGTATGGATAGTGAATTCCTATATCTTGTGTATAGTGATCACTGAAGGTGTTCTTGAACTCTAAATCAGTCATGCAGTGAATACTCAGAGTTCAGATCACAATTGTTTTATTTCTTTTGTTAGCTTAGTTAGTCAGGGAGAGCAAGCAAGCAAGCATATCAGCAGAGGAGTATGGAAAGCTGACAAGGAGTCAGCTGGATGAGATGTGCTAGGCTAGGGGACTGGTGAATAGAAACCTGACTAAGGCAGAGAAGATTGCAGTTTTGGTGACAGCTGCATCAGAAAACAGCAATCAGGAGTCCGATCAGACTGGCTGTGGGGATGTACAGAGAATGTACATCTCAGCCTTTCTGCAGAGGACTTTAAAATCCATTTGGAGCTAAAGAGACTTGTGTTGGAGGCCAGTCATTTGGAAACAGAAGCAGTAGAGATACTGAGATGTCTACAGGCTGAGGAGAATGAAAAACTGCTGTGCCTGGAAGCTAAGGAGAAGGAAAGGCAGAGACAGCACGGAAAGGAGATGCTGACTCTTCACCAGAGTCGTGGAGGTAATGGGGAAGGGAGTAACTGGAGCCCAGAAGCACAAAATATCAGTACATTTTTTCTGCAGTTTAAAGAGGGGGATAATTTTGATAGTTTCATTCATATGTTCGAGAGGGTATGTAAAGAGTATGATGTTGACCAAAGGCTCTGGGTATGGTTCCTGACCCCCTTACTCTATGGTAAAGCTGTAACTGTGTTGTCTAAACTTGCTGATTGTGAATATTTTAATTATACTGCTGTTAAGAGATATTTGTTAGATTTTTTTAAGCTAACACTTGAAGCTTATAGGAAAACATTTTGGGAGCATCGACCCAAGGCATATGAAAGTGTGTGTGAATCTGTTGCTGAACTGAGCACTTATTTTCATAGATGAGTGAGTGGATGTCAGGTCACCACTTTTGAAGGGCTGGCAGACCTTTTGGTGAGGGAACAAACCCTTAGCACTTGCCTGAGGACATGAGGATCTGGTTAGCTAATAGACAATGTGCTACTTTAGAGGAGTTGAGGTAGAATGGAGACCTATACCTAGCAGGTAGAGCATCCCTGCACAGGAAAGGGACCCCCCAGTACTGCTCATGGGTCTAAAGGAACCCATAGTGGACAGCTCAGTCTTCCCCAACAGAATCTGCCAGTAGCAGGGGAAGCTACTAGTCCAGGTACATGTCCGGGACCTAGGGTTAAATGTTTTGAATGCAACCAGTGCAGCCATGTGGCATACAGATGTCCATGGAGACAAGGTGGGGAACAAATGGTGAGAGACCCAGTAAGTGGGAAAGACAAAATGCCAACAGAAGGTTGTCTTGAGACAACAGGGGTACTGAACTACCATCCTGCAGATGTCCTGATAGGGAAGGAATTTGATGATACAGTACTATGTGTTAATGCAGTTACATGCAGTCAGGCTTTGAGACAAGCATGCAGGTCTGGTAGCTTGGGGGAGGCCCAGAGAGACCACATACTTGCAGCCAGGACTGATGAAGTGGTTACTTCAGGAAGGAAGCTACACTGTAGCAGTGAGACTGAAGGTGAGCCACAGCTGCTTGTGGGTACTGATGTCCCCTTGGTCAGAGTGACTGCAAAGGTAGACGTAAGTAGTAGTACCCAGGCTGACAGTGATGTACCACTGTCAGGGGATGCCAGACTTCCTATGGAAAGTGAGCTGGGAAGGGCTACAAAGAGTGAGTTGAGAGAGACTCATCTCTCAGACCCTACATTGCAAGGCCTGATGCAGGTAGCTAGTGAAGCACCTGATTCTCAAGGAAAGGGGGAATCTGTATACTGGGACAAAGGGTTACTGTATAGAGAGTGAACCCCTGAGGGAGGGCTAGAAGGTGAGAGGGTACAGCAGTTGTTAGTGCCTAGAGCCTACAGACTGGCGCTTCAAGCCATAGCCCATGATATTCCCTTTGCAGGTCATATGGGCATAAAATGTACAAAGAGATGTATTATGCAGAACTTCTATTGACCTGGAATTTCCAGAGATGTAACAGGGTACTGCAGGGCCTGTGAGCAGTGCCAAAACTTAGGCAAGGCAGGAGACAAGGTGAGAGCTCCTTTCATGCCTTTGCCTGTGATTGAGAAGCCATTTCAGAGGGGAGCTTTGGATATTGTGGGGCCTCTGAGTACCCCAAGTTCTACAGGGAAAAAGAATATCCTAGTGGCAGTAGATTATGCTACCAGATACCCTGAAGCAGTGGCTCTGTCCTCCATTGAGGCAGAAAAGGTGGCAAATGCTTTCTTAGAGATTTTCAGCAGGGTAGGTTTCCCAAAAGAAATACTGACTGACAGAGGTGCCAATTTCATGTCAGACCTGCTGGCTTGTCTGTGGAAGTACTGTGGGGTGAAGCACCTGAAGGCCACCCCCTACCATTCCCAGACTAATGGTCTGGTTGAGAGATTAAACACTACAATCAAGTCCATGCTATGGGCATTTGCAGACCAGTTTAAGAAGGGGTGGGACAAATATTTGCCCCATCTGTTGTTTGCTTACAGGGAGATTCCCCATGAATCCACAGGTTTTTCACCCTTTGAGTTGCTGTATGGGCATAGGGTGAGGGGACCTCTAGATTTAATTTGTGATGAGTGGGAAGGTGAGTGTGAACCTCACAAGGAATCTGTTGTGGCATATGTCCTAAACCAAAGGACAAGGCTTAGGGAACTCCTAGGCTTGGCCCAGGAGAAGCTGGCAGAAGCCCAACAACAGAAAAAGGTATGGTATGACAGGAATGCTCAATCTAGAGAGTATGCTGTGGGACAGCAGGTAATGGTTCTCATTCCTGTCAGACACAACAAGCTGCAAGCAGCTTGAGAGGGACCCTACAAGGTGGTAAGAAAGGTAAGTGATGTTAACTACATGGTGGAACTGCTAGGCAGGAGGCAGGGGCACAAATTGTACAATAAAACAAACACAATACCACCAGAAACCCAGTACGTGTGTCCAAAAAATGGAAATACATAAAAACATAAACCAATAAGGATACCACTACGGCTGCTGTTTCCAGTATAAAAAACTTTACTAGTGCATAGAACCACGAGCACTTTCACAAACCTGCTTCATCAGGTGTAATAAAAGCACACTCTAAAATTCACACCATTTAAATACCTTCTAAAGTCACATGACATCTTACAATTAGCAAAATTAAAGAAATAACTACACAAATAAATGTAAAACAGCAACAAAATACATTGTATTAAATAAAAACAAAAGCATTCATATTAAATAAAATAAAACTCAAACAAAAATTACCTCCTTTGAGGTCTGGACTTCAATTTGGGTCTGAGAGGTATATCATATCCTAGCAGGAGCAGGAGGGTTTGCCCTTGCTTTCCTATATGATATTGGCATTTACAGCCGTTGCTGGCAAGAGGACCTTCAACATGTCAGAGAGATGCTGGGCAGACTATAGAGGGCAGGATTGACCATTAAGCCCAGCAAATGTCAGGTGGATATGCCAGAGGTCTTCTACCTGGGACATAAAGTGGGGAGTAGTAAGATCAGTCCAGAATCTGCCAAAGTAGAAGCCATTCAGGAATGGCCTGCACCTGTTACCAAAAAGAAAGTGAGGGCATTCTTAGGGACAGCAGGGTACTACAGAAAGTTAATCTCCAGGTATAGTACCATAGCTGCTCCCCTCACAGACCTGACAAGAAAAACAGACCAGGTAGTGTGATCCCCAGCATGTCAGCAGGCATTCCAGAAGCTTAAAGAACATTTGGGAGGACCCCCTGTGTTAGCCAGTCCAGATTACAGCAAATATTTTGTTGTGCAGGTGGATGCTTTGAATCATGGACTGGGGGCTGTACTTAGCCAGATTTCTTCAGAGGAAGAAGAGCACCCAGTGGTTTACCTCAGTTGTAGGCTTCAACCCAGGGAGGAATGATATGCAGCTGTAGAAAAGGAATGTCTAGCCAAAGTGTGGGCACTGCAGAAACTTCAGCCTTATCTGTATGGTAGAAAATTCACTGTAGTGACAGATCACAATCCCCTAACATGGTTACACTGAGCCAACCAGCAAAATGCCAAGTTGCTAAGATAGAGCCTAGGGTTGCAAGCATATATGTCAGTGCAGCACTGCAGTGGAATTAGCAATGCCAACGTAGATGGGCTCTCAAGATAGGGAATGGGGTAGATAGCCCTAACCCTCTCAAGCAACGTTTCTCAAGGGTCACTTGAAAAACTAGCTTGAGTTATCTGGGGTGGGGGGATATGTGAAGATATGTGAAGGCTGCCAGCCTAGCCAGATAGAATTTTGTAGATAATTTTGTCATTTGTAAATATTAATGTAAGCCACATGTGTGCTCTATTTGTTAAATGTTGAACTTCAAAAATGTAACCACATTGCACTCTGCTGGAGGAAAGCTGATAAGTCAAGCATTGTATGATTCTTTGATCTCAAACTCGGATCCGAGATGTCTGGATGATAGAATTATTGCTATTGTTTTGAGCCAGAGTTAATTTATAGAGTTTGCATGTATAATGTCTTTTATTGCTGTAGCTTCCTGACCAGGTACAAGATCAAAAGGGCTGCTAAACTGAGTTTCTGCAAACCTGGGAACCACAGAAAAATTATGTAATCTGAAATGAGTCAGTAGTACTGTGTTATCAATTTAAGGACCGAGAGACTCAGAACATTTGGCATTTATCTTCAGAACATCCAATATCACCAGCACTGTCTTGCTCTATATGTAAATTTATTTTAGAACTGTGTTTTCTCTTAGATATAGCTAGGAAATATAAAGATTAGACTAGTTTTTTTTTATATATATTGATGTCAGAACTATTCTACTGTATTATTTTAAACATCTTCCTGTGATCTCTGAACTCTTGACTAGCACTGTGTAGTAAGAAGTATTGTCTTGTGTTTTTATTATTTATTATTAAATATTTTAAAACCTTTCAACTGTGGCTGTTTTGTGTAGAGATAATTTAAACTCTGGAGTGCATTGCATGTATATAGTGGTACTGTCCAAGCCACCTCAAATAAGCCTTGCTATTCAGTCACACTTACCAATAAGATAATAATATTACACATATAATTGGACACCCTTGAATAAGGGCCTTATTAGTAGCTGATATTAGTGGTTGGTGGCTGTGATTACTACCTTATAACCTGGCAGGAAGGGGTATAGCTGGAGAACCTGTGCCAGGCTTCCCCAGGAGTGTCTGTGTGTTTGCATATAACTCATATCTCAAAGTGTGTGTGTGTGTCAGCTACTTGGGCAGGGACATGAAGCACTGGGTGGACAGAGAGGGTGCTGGAGGTTTTAGCTTGACCACTAGGCTGAGATCTGGACCCTGTAGCTGTGCCAGTGGGGAGTCTTATTGGGGATCTGGAGAGAAAGGGAGAAACCAGCCCCAGACTGACTGTGATCTCTGTGTGCTGTTAAGGGAAATTGTACTTTACTGTGTATGTATTTGTTATCCTCTGCTATGTGGATGCCCCTCACTGGTGTTAGTGGCGAGGATTGAGGCTCCTTAATTGCTGGGCTTGTGCACAGGTGTCACATATTATTGGTGGCCCCGTGCACTGGCCCAGATATCAAGGAGCTTAGGTGTTAGTGGTGAAGATTGAGGCTACTTGATTGCTGGGCCAGTGCATGGGCATCACATATTAATTGGTGGCCCCATGCACTGGCTCAGCAATCAAGGAGCCTCATTCCTCACCACTAACACCAGTGAGGGACATACACACACACACACACACACACACACACACACACACACACACACACACACACACACACACACACACACACACACACACACACACACACACACACACACACACACACAGAAACTCACAAGGTCATGTGCTCTGAGACCACAACTTCTCCACTTAAAAACATTGCACCCCATACCTCTCGACCTCTTAGCCCAAGAAATCTGGACAAAGCCACAAGTAATGGGGGAATACAGTCCCCAAAATAGGGACACCTTTTAAATATTGCTCTTACAAACTTACAAAGTTGATAGAAAAGCAGGTTTTGCATCAGTATGAATTTTCTGAAGGATATGAACTCTAAAGCTGAAATGCCTGCCATCATTTTCTGACTTAAGTCCTCAATGACTTGCCATGGATTTGCCAGAAAAGTACAATTTTATGAGAAACAGACCAAAAAATATGAGGCAAAAATCTGGACATTCTGTGAAAACCTGTACAGTTGAGGGGGGTATACTATCAACGTCTTACACACACACACACACACACACACACACACACACACACACACACACACACACAAAACTCAACAAGTTTTGCATTACTATGAATTTTCTTTCTAAAGCTATGAAGTGTAAAGCTCAGTCCTCATGATGAATTGCCAGGGATTTGCCAGAAAAACTGAATTTTATGAGCAGCAGACAAAAAGTATGAGGCAAAAATCTGGGCAGTGGACAGGTATGCTTTATATTTAAGCAGCCTCACAAAAAAATAATACATTCAGGATCTTTCCAAATCCAAAAGAATGTCTCAATCAGCTACACAGTACTAGCAAAAGGAACTGACTAGCATAACACCTCTTCTGTAACTGTCTGACTGGAGGAAAAGCAAGTGTTCATTTAAATTTCCCTCCAAGATCCAACTGCCAGAGAGAAAACATAGGGCAAGCAAGCAGTTGTTCCTTGTCAGCCACAAACACAGAAGTTATTACTTATTATTCCCTCAGTGAAAAGGCAGGGTAAGCAGTTGGAGAGCCACGAATGCGGAAGTGTGTTTGTTTTCTTTTTCCTTTGTTAACAGTCACTGCAGAAGAAAGAAATGGGGCTCCGCAGAGTCCTAGAATTCATCATTCCAGTTTTGGAATCGCTGGGCTAAATGAAAAAATAGAACTGAAGCAGGAGTCAAGTCCAGTATGTAAATCATTTTACAAAGTGTATCAAAATGCAATTATCATAATTAATTTTAATCATGGCTGTAATACTACACAGGAATGACTATCCTAAATATGTTGATTGTCCAAACTGTTTCACTAATGCCTACTGAAATAATCTTTTATGCCCTAGTTGTTCTCCAGCTCAATCCTAGGCTGGGGTTCCTTCTGTGTGGAGTCTGCATGTCCTCCCTGTGATCGCCTGGGTTTCCTCCAGGTGATCTGGTTTCCTCCCACATCCCAAAAGACATGCTGTAGGTGGATTGGACACTCTAAAATTGCCTTAGGCATGAGTGTGTGCATGTGTGTGCCTACTGTGGATGGTTGGGCGCCGGGCTGTCAACTCAACACCATAAAACTCCACTGCCAATCATGAGCAGACAGGTGATCCGCTGTGGCAACCCCTAGCTGAGAAAAGCTGAAAGAAGAAGTAAAAGTATATCAGACAAGCTAAAGAGGAAAATCACAGCTTAATTGGGTGTGCAATGAGCTGTAAGGCAAAAACTCACCCCATGTTTCAATAACATTTGAAATACCTTTTAGCATCACATACGACACTTGCTCATTGCTAGACCTTCCGCAAATGCTGAAGACTAGAACTGATAAAACAGAAGGAAGTTAAACAGATAGATAGGCAATGCATTCACAGGAAGGATGCATATAAAAACAGGCAGTAAGAGTTTCATCTAATGCTCTATTCAAACAAAGATGCAAATTAAGTTAATAGACTTGATCATTATCTCAACACTTCACAAAGGAATCTTACTTCACACATGTCAAAGTCACACCCTTGAAGGGAGATTAATAACCCATTCAGCCAATAGAAGATGTAGGTATTATCCTTCAGCAAAGTAATGATAGTGTGAAAATGCCATAAGATGAAAATGACATTCATAAACATGAACAGTTAACAGTACAAAGCAATGAGAGAGAAGGGATGAAGATAGAGACAGATGGATAAAACACATCTGGAAGAATGGTGTTATGGGTCATTAATGCACATCTTTATTAAATGTCCTCCTTATTCATCGGTCATGCTCTGTATCATTAGCTGATGGCTCTGGGAAACAGGAAGCTATTGGACTGACAAAACCTGAGGAAGACATGAGTAGAACAAGGGTGCCTTACAAATTCTTCTTTATGATCATGAGTGTGTTTGCAAATGTTAGTCTGTTAATTAAAGGGCATAACTGAATAAAAATTGAAATACGTATCATGAAACATGTCATAGAAGTACAACATCACATTAAGAAATGATGTGTCATACATCTGGAATTGAAACCTTGATACTATGGTCAAAAATGAATGTTCAGACAACTGATGTGTGTTAACACTCCACAGTGGAAGTTGCACTTTGCTACAAAAAATAGTCAAAGAACTTTTAGAGTAAATGTCGCCAAGTATTTCCTCTACTCTGCCTTCACTTTGATTTCAATTGTTCAGCATGTTTAAGTGCCTTTAACTTGACTACTGTGGGAGAGGGAGATGGCAACAACTGACCAAGTTCTGCCACAGGACGTGAACAGCCATTCCTGGTCACTTGCACTGGTGTGTGATGCCAATGTTCACACAAATGCTAAGAGAAAAAAGAGAAGGGTTTCTTATGGGCCATTTTTAGCCATGTGTGTCGTGTGCAATTTTTTTTTTGACCAGATTAAATGTGTGAAAAAAAAGGTTAACATTAAAGTGGTGAAATGGGGGGGGGGCAAGCATAGGAGAGGACACAGGCTCATAGGTTCATATGTGTATACTAGGCTAATGGCTCTGGAACCTTTACAAACCTAGCCCATAGAATTATCCTGGCATTGTGCCACCCAGCCTTAGTTCCTAGTGCCTCTGTTGAGTAGAGCCACTGGAGTGATACCCGGCATGAATTTTCTACTTCCCATCCATTCATCAAGACTTCTCTTGAAGAGGGCCATTGAGGTGCTCTGCTTGACATGTATGGGAAGTCTATGCCATAGCATGGGCAGTCTCTGGGTTATGAACCTGTCCCTCCAGCATTTTCTGTTGATTGTGGTAATGAGGTTGAGGTCTCTGCAGCATGTGGTGCGGAGCGATTGGGATTTCTTTAGATGTAGCATTTCTAACAGAGCTGGGTCAGACATGGCTTTGTAAGTCAAGCAGAGGTCACATCTAAGTAGGCGATATGAGACAGAGCATATCTGGAGTTTTTTGAGTCTGTCCATATAGGACAAGTGTTTAAGGCCTAGGTTCCTCTTTGTGAGTTACTTTTGCACCCTCTCCAGTTGTTGCAGATGTCTAGTGAGGTGCATGCCAAATGAGGCATTGTACTCGATGATTGGCCTAATGAGGGAAGGGTAGAGGGAGACAATGACCTCTTTCTTCCTGGATGCAAAACCCTTTGTTATGAGATGCGCCACATAGAAGGACGTTCTGACCACAGTGGCAATGTGGTGGTCAAAAAAGAGGTTGCTGTCAAACTGTGTTTCCAGATCTCTTATAACGCCTTCTGTGTTCAGTGGACTACCATCAATGTGGTAATTCAAGAGAACCGAGTTTTTCCCAACGGGGATGAAGACACATTTTTTGGCATTGAGGCTTTTCTGCAGGATGTCAACATCACTTGGGGAGTTAATAATAGCTCCCAACTTGCAATCATCTACGAACTTTGTCAGCCAGAGTCCCTTTGTGTTGGCCTGGACTTCAGAGAAGTAGATACCAAACAGGAGAGGACCCAGGACTGAACCCTGTGAGACTCCACTTGTGACTGGTCAGCAGTCTGACTTAGAGTCAGCTACTTTTACACTGTGGGTTCTATCTGTGAGCCAGTTTGCAACCCATCTAGTGATATAGTGGTTGATGTCTAGCTTAGTAAGTTTTTATATGATTCCTGAGTGGGGAATGGTATCAAAGGCCTTGGCCAGATCAAGGTAGGCTGTATGAACCACCTTACCTTCATCCACAGCTGTGGTGACTGACTCAAAGAAGTTGACCAAGTTGAGCAGGCATGATCTACCCTTAACAAAACCAAACTGTGTAGGATCCAGAGTTTGGAGAATCCCTATATCCTTGATTATTAGGTCCATGATGATGTGTTCCATAGCTTTGCATGTCAGACTCGTCAGGCTAATGAGGTGATAGTTCCCGGGGTCTGTAGTCGCTCCTCCTTTGTGAAGAGGGATGACTGTAGCAGTGCGCCATTCAGTAGGGACAAAGCCTGAGGTGTGGCTGTGATTGAACAGGGCACACAGTTGAGGTGCCAGTTCACTCTGTAGTTCATGTAGAACACAGCCAGGGATACTGTCAGGTCCCATTGAAGCTGTATTCTTGGCCTTGGACAGTGCTGTTTTAACCTGTGCAGCAGTAATACTGGGTGCCTGGCTATCTACTGGTATTGTGATTGGCCCTTTGGGGGGAGGGGTAAAGTTAACAATGAATCTGTCCGCCAGTATATTTGCAATATCTGTTGGCTCGGTATAGGAGGTACCATTGTGCAGTAGCTCAGAGCAAATCTGGGTATTGCCATGGAGATTCTTTACATAATTATAGAAGGCTTTGTGGTTGTCTTTACTATCTGTTGCAATAATGTTTTCATAGCTAGCTTTAGAGGATTTGATGAGGCTGATAAGGGAGTTTTTCTAGTCTTGGGACTGCACCTTATTCCATATCAGTTTCCTCCATATGTTGTAGAGTTTGTTTCTGGCAGGGGACCACCAGATTGACTTCCTTTTTTTTTGAGGAGAGCATCTTAGTTCTATTGGATATGGCAAGATCCATGCATTTGTGTACGTGTTCGTACAGTGCATTGGTGTATGATTTGGTGGTCATGCAACAATTCTCCATTTGCATGGGTGCCGGGAAATTAGCCATCTCTGGTTTTAGGAGCCCAAAGTTAGCTTTGGAGAAGTTTTTCATGGTGGTTACCTTTGTTGGGGGAATGGGAGGTATGTGGATTTCCAAGGTGATTAGCTTATGATTGGATCAGATGTACCAATGGTCCTACCAGAGCCCTTAGCTTAATTACTGGCTTAGCAGCTGTTTTTCTTTTCCATTTGTCTCTATAAGGGCACCACATGGCTTTTATATTGTTCTGAAAACTGTTTTGAAAACTGTTCAGCACAAATTATTGCACAGCATGAACATATTGTAGTTTACTGTGTTAGTCTGTTGAGCACTATATATTGCTCTGTTTAGAGATTCTATAGAATTACTTTATCATTTACCCCTTGCTTTCTGCTTCTTATATTTGGCTCTACTGCTGTATAAACCTGTCTTCTCAAATGGACTAGGGTCACTGATAGCATACAGAACAGCTGAATGAATGTTTTGCTCTATTTAATGGATATTGCCTATCTTGTATTGCTCATAGCATGTCTGCTGCTTTCCATTGTTGCTCCCCTAAATCTACTCTTCCTCTACATACTTGCTCCAGCCTCATCTAACCATAGCCTCTCTCTACTACTGTGCTTTGTTACACCCTCCCTTCTTGCCTAAACATCCCTTACCTGCTACCTTCTTCTCTACATCTGCAATATTAACTAACTCAGTGTTGTCTCCCTCTCCTCTACAGTAATCCATCCCGGGTGCTCCCTTCCTGCTTTAAAAGCAAAAGGAATACCTCCAGCCATCACCTGAAGACACCCTGAACTGGCCAGCTTGCCTGGTACTTAGAATATAAATCCTAGATATTCTTTATAATCCCAACAAGTTTTATTTTTTTCGCAAGCAGTTGTGAGCTAATATCCTTAGACTTTAAATAACCCCCCCCCCCGCTAAACCACACTTTGTAAAGGCTGCCTTCATTTCATGGCTGGAAATATTTAGCTCATACCTTCCAACTACAGCCTTTAAACTGCTCTTTGCTGAGACTTTTTCTGCCATACTCACCTCTAGTGTTTTTTCCAGCTCCGTTCGTCCTATGGGCTCACTCCGCTCCCCTACCCTGCCCCCAATTCCCACACAGCCCCGGTATTCCTAGCTTTTTTCCTATCTTACCTCACCCTCTCAGCCTAATTACCCAATACCAGCTCCCCTCTCATTACTCCTCCCACCTATAGCCATCCTTCTTAAACTCTGTAATCTGTACTCCACACAATAATTATAGTCCCCTCCTCTTTCCTTAAATCTCTAGAATACCGCCATCACTTTTAAACCCTTTCTTCTTCATAGCCTTCTCTATTTTCCTAACCACTCATATCACTCTCTCTTTGACCCAACATGCTCTCCTCAAGTTATCACACCCTCCAGTCCCCCAGCCTCCTCTTTATGCTCCTACCTCCCTTATACTATTCTACCTCATATTCCACCTCTGCTTGTCCAATACCACCTACAAATACAACTACCATGCAAACCCGCCTTCTCCCTCACTCTTACTCCCATTTCCACTCTATCTCCTTTTCTCATTCAGCCCAACCCTCTGCATCTATGTCACCCTAAACTCTTCTCCTCTAAAGTCAAGACACTGTCACCTGTTCCAATCTACAATCTAACAAAATGCATGCCTGGCAGACCAGTATGGCTAAAGGATATCTCCTTCAACAACCTAGTCCAAGCTGGTGATATCCATCCTAACTCTGGTCCTACATCCTTTATAAACAACACTCATCCCTTACCCTCTTCCTCCTATCTCAACACCCTAAAGATGTTTACAATTAATGCACCAAGTCTAAACAACAAAGTACACCAATTTCAAGCTTGGTTAAGCCATAACCAACCAGATATCTTAGCCATCTCCAAAACCTGGCTCAAGCCCTTTATCTCCAACTCTGAGATTCTGCCCCCAGAATTTCATTGTCTCTGAAATGACCGACTAAATAAAAAAGGGGGAATAAATTCTCCTCACCACTACTAAAGACACCAAGGGTAGACAAATGAACAAAGAAAAAAGACCTTAGGTGTCGTCCACAGCTTCAGGCTTCAGTCTGTTAAGACACAATTTATTAATCACTTAAAAAGTGAGGCTGACAGGATGTAAACTTCACTAGAATATGATGAACTGAAAATAGTTAAATATCCAAGCAGTTGTCATCCACAGCTTCAAACTTCAGGCTGTTAAAACTCAATTTATTGAAAGCTTACAAAGTGAAGCTGACAAAATGCAAACTTCACTGAAGTACTGAAATGATTAGCCTAGTAATTAACATCCATAACTTCAGGCTTCAAGTTGTTAAAGCACAGTTAATAAATGCTTTGTAAGTAAAGCTGACAAAAACATATACTTCACTGGAGTGTAAAAAGCTGATGAAATTGTCCAAATGATAAGCACTTTCGGCAGATGCCTTCTTCAGATTGTATGAAAGTGTGGTTAGCTCTTCCTGTTTATAAAGGAAACACAATCAAGAGCTGGTAGCTAATTGTCTTTGGTGTTCTTAAAGGCACAGGACAAAAATAAATGTTCAAAGTGGAGATTTGTCTCCTATAATGTAGTTCAATGTTAAAAATGCTAGAATCCCACCCCCCCTCCCAAAAAAATGAGCAAGAATTAGATCCATAGCATGTCACATGACTATATTATTTCAGAAAATATATATTTATAATTATCTAGTCTATAAACCTTTATTTATTATTCATTTATTTATTTATTGCATTTGTTTACTGGGAAAGTCCATTGGGCCTAGGTAAGCCCATTTTCAGTGGAGGCCCGTGGAGAAAAGCTCCACATAAAATCCACATTACAGAAATACAAATATCAAAAATACAAATATCAAAAATGTAGCACTATTTAAAGTTTTTTAGCAATTCCATTGCAGTTTTATGGTTGTCCATCAATGATATTAACATGTACTTTTGGTCATATAGATGCCATTGACATTACTGGTTGGGAGGCAGAAAAACAGTAACATCGTATATAATTATTTACATGCATTTAAATCTGTGTAGGCAGCGTAGTAAGAATCATAGGTGTGGCTGCAGACCTGCTAAGAGTGCATACCTGTAGCCCCAGAGAGTGGGAGTAGTGAGAAAAGAAGAGTTATTTTTGGCATGGGCATAACCAGCAGATAGAGAGGTGTTGTCTAAGGGATTTTTTAAAGAGAGCAGGGTATGAGATGGAAGGTATTGAGGTTGGAAGGTTATTCCAAAATTTGGAGGTAGTGAAGGAGTAAAGCATCTGGCCAGTTGGAAGTTGAGGTTTATTGACATTAAGTAGAATTTAGTTTCAGATCTAAGATGTCTGTTTGGATGGTACAGAGTTAATATAGAGGAGAGAGCTGGACAAGCTGTTGGTTTATATATTATTTTATGTGGAGTAATTAAGTGGAGGTAGTTGAGATAGAGTGGAAGTTCAAGCCAGTTCCTCAGGTATGATGGGAAGGTCTTACTCTGTTGTACCATTAATCAGTCGCACTGCTATGATATCATAAATACAACTATTTATTTCACTATTGCCATATTGCAAATAATTATAATAATTATTGGGCTTACAGTAAGACCTGATATCTACTTGCCCCATACATCTCTGAGTTGGTTTATCCTGTCTTGGTGTACCTCCCTGTTTGCTGCAATGGCTTCAGCAGCTGAAAAACAGAAAAGAAGAGAAGAAGAATGTGACAGGTGCCCGTTTTTTATTTTTTACTTTCAGAGAAAGTATAATGGATAATAGTCTTGCCTGTCTACTAACTTAATGCTGATGGGTCAGTATACTTACACAACTGAGGGGTGGCAGCTGTTCTAAACTCATCCTCCTATTGGCTAAGGAGGTTCTTCTTGCACTATTTCAAGTCACTATAGTGGTGATAACAATTCTCTCCAGTGTGAGGAATGCCAGTTGCACTGGAGACAGCCTTGGCTAATCTGTTCTAAGCCTCAGTCTTATACTGACACCCAGTATAGCAAACCCCCCCCCCCACAGCAACCTACTGCTGTAATGTTTCATGACGATTGCCACAAAAAACGTGGACTCTTCAACACCCCACTTGTCACTAGCCATGCCTGTAGAAATCGAGCAACAACTCTGTGCCTGAATTGGCGCCAAATTCCAATCTTACTTTAACAGCTAGTCCTCAAACATTCACAATTATGCCAACTGCATTTGCATGATGGAAAGCAGAGAGAGCCATTGGAAAACAAAGAGGAAGGTATTTTATAATTTTATTATCAATGAAGGTGTGAAATATGGCAGTAAGATTTGCCATATGTGATGATCAACCTAGTCACATTTTTTTTCAGATGGTCAGCTCTAACATTAATGGTCGCTGGTGACTTCAAATCAAAGGGGTGCTGCAGGAGGCAGCTAAATGCATGGGGCCAACTAGGAAGGGGTGGGACCAACTAGAAAGGGGCAGAGCAATATTACAGTGAGATCAACCCTGATCATGATTACCAATTTACATGAAATAAATGTTCAATCACTAATATCTGGTTGACCATGCCAGTGTGTTATATTAGAAACAGAAAATCATCAACAGTCTCCAAAACACATTGCCTCCCTAGCATCTGGTTAACCAACCAGATCAAAAGCCCCAAAAACACATAAACCAGTAGGATCTAGTTGGCCCTGCCAGTGCATTATATTAAAAACAGAAAATCATCAACAGTCTCCAAAACACATTGCCTCCCTAGCATCTGGTTAACCAAGCCAGATCAAAAGCCCCAAAACACATAGACCAGTAATATCTTGTTGACCCTGTCAATGTATTATATTAAAAACATAAAATCATCAACAGTCCCCAGAGCACACTGCCTTCCTAGTATCTGGTTAACCCTACCAGGATATCACACTAAAAAGAAACAGAATCTGGTCGACTATCCCAAGATTTTGTTAGAAAAATATCACAGATAGCCCCCAAAACTCACAGTTCACTGCAGATTCGGCCTTTTACTGTCTGGTTGACCCTGTCAGCCTACAAGTCTAGGATGTCAGAAAGGAAATTTATATAGGAGACTTCACAAAGATTTAACAAGTATCTGGCAACCCTGTCAGGAAATAAACAAATGCAGAAATTATCTGGTCGACCCTGCCAGGAAATAAATAAATAAATATAGAAAGTATTTAGTTGACCCTGCCAGGAAAAAACTGCAAAAAGTATCTGGTTGGCCCTCACAGGAAAAAAATACAGAAAGTACGTGGTTGAACCTGCCAGGAAAAAAAAAAACTGCAAAAAGTATCTGGTTGGCCCAGCCAGGAAAAAAAAAAAGAGAACTTACCTTAAAGTTTAAACACTAATGTGATCAGATCTCTGATTTTCACTTTGTTGGTCACTCATTGCGCATCTCTCTACATCTTTGTTCTCCCCCTCACGACTAAAGCACAGGAAGAGAATGCAAGAGTAACAGAACTAAACAGCATCCACATCACGTACTCAGATTGAATGACAGGCTGCTGACTTCACAGTCTGGTCAGCATCCTATTTCCTAAAGTTAAAACCGCAAGGACTACTGCGGTCTTCCTAATCAGGACTATTTTTAAAACAGTCTGGAGATAAAAAAGGATAGGGTTTTTTTTTTTTTTAAAGCAGAACTCAAGCACACATGCGCGCTGCTCTGAGTTCCATGTAGATTCACATTCGATTTTACATACTAGCTTGCAGTTCGAACTGCTATTAGTGTATAACGTTTAATAATTAACTTTTTCTTTTCTTTTTTCTCAGAAAGTTGGGGGGGGGGCTGCAGCCCAGCAGTCCGATACCAAGAACCGCCCCTGACTATTTAATGGCTTGGATTTTTATCCTTGGTGTTTTGGAGGTTAAATTATTATTAATTATTAATTAAATTATTAAACTCTTCCTCTTTGCCACAAAGACAAGCTTAGAGTATAATCAGAAAATGTAAATACCATACAGATGTGACTTAGAAGGCCACCAAATTACAGGTCCACAGAAGGATATAAAACAAATCATGTCTCATTTTCTTGAGCATATCTAGATAAATGTGATATTGACAAATATTGTAGTCTAATAATAACCCATGCCATATTAATACAAGATTGCCAGCACTGTCAGCTATTTCTTCTCTTTATTTCCTAAGCATGTGCCCCTCCTCTCAGCTTAACTACAGAAATGCAATGCCATGGGCATTTCTTTGCGCATTTGTTTCAATGTGCATTACAACTGATCAGCATTTCAGAAAGATTTTTAAACAGGGGCCGATGATTGTGCTATTAGTACAAGAATATCAATGTTAAGGTAGTTTTCATAGCTGTGAAGGTGCTTCCAGCATGCTTATTGTAAACTGAACATAAATTAAAGATAAAAAGTCCGGCCGCTAATGTATCATGGAGCAGCAACTTCAAATCAACAAAACCATTTAAAAAACAGCTTACCAGCATGCAGCATACACAGGAATGTCTATATTTCAAATAAAAAAATCCTCAATAAAATAAAAAAGAGTTTAAAGAACACCTTACCACATGCAGCAGACAAAGTGGAACTGCTCGGCTTCCTAAGCTACTCAGGACTGCATGCACATTTTATTTATTTGCCTTTTGTTAACCAGGTTAGTCTGGCTGGGCCAGGGGCCCTTTTTCAGCAGAGACCAGAGGAGAAAAGCTCAAGTACAAAAATAATTTGTTACAATGAAATACATAATTAAGCAAACAAACAAGTGAAAAAATGAATATATATTATACAAAGAAGAGAAATAGTTCCTTTATACATGCTTGGAGAGTAAACAATATATGATACAGATAATACTTGCTGTATAAAATTAGTTTACAGTCAAAGGTAGGAATGGACAAATCCAGGACAAGAGGGAGAGATAGGGAAGTAGGATATTAATAAAGAGGGGAGTCTAGAGATAGATAGTATAAAACAGAGAAGTAGGGGGGAGATCAACGAAGGATGCATTTGGAGTAAGATATAGAGTAGTAAGAGTAATAAAAATTGCAGAGAAATATAGGTGGGAATGTATAAAATGGAAGAGGATAGAGACATTGGAAGAGGCTAGCCTGGAGGAAGAAGTGATTCAAGTTGGATCTTTACAGGGGCAGGTCCAGGAATTAAGCAAATATTCCTTTAGAGCAAGTTTGAAGTTGCTAGACTTTTGAATAGACCTAATGTCTGGAGGAAGCTTTTTCCGAGAAGAGGCAACAGTCTGGCTATAGAGACTTTTCCCTATGGATTTATTAGGTATGGAAATTTGAAGGATGTTTTGGTCAGAGCTATAAAGTTCCCAGTTAGGGACATAAGGGGAGATGAGATGATTCAGTGACGGACAGGCAAGGGGTTAGTGAAGAATGGAAGGAGTCAGATGAAGCTGAGGCCAAAGGGGTTGATTGTGGAATTCTAGCCAGTTGTTTTTTTAAGGAGCGGCAGCGATGTGAGCAATAGGGGACCTTATATTCTTTCTTTTCTTTTTTGGCATATTCAGTTGCTGCCTGATGTTTATCTACTTCTGGATTGATTTTCATTCTTGCTTGATTCCGAAAAGTTTCTGCTAGATTAAGGAGAAAAGGCATCTTAGATTTATTCTTCTCATGTTTCAAAACTTTCCCTACGTTTGGATCTTGTGAGGTAGCAGATATGTCTGGAGTCCTACGATTGCAGATCTATACATATAATCAAATTCAAGGAGGCCTATCCCTCCTTCAGAATGTGGAATATATAATCCTGGTATGCACTGATTTTTAAAAATCATTTGGTGAGCATGAAGCATCCTTTTTGTTTTCCTGTCTAATCTATCCAACACATTTTGGGGCCAGTCAATCACTCCAAAACTGTAACAACAGGAAGAGCAAATTGGTTTATAGCTTGTATTTTGTTCCTAGATGTCAGTGGTGTTTTCAGAATTAATTTAAGTCTTCTGAAGTATTCCTTACTAAGTTTTATTCACATTTGTTCATGTTTTATTGTTGATCCTTCATCAATTCCCAAATATTTATACACTCCTTCTTGCTCAAGTTCTTTATGTCACATTCTTGTCCTAAACTGATATTTTCCTGACATTGCAGTTTTCCTGCTTTAAAGGTTACTTTTGCACATTTATCAAGACCAAATAACATTCTTATATCATCTGAAAAAGTTTTGACAACTTGCAGTTGTGCTTTCAGTTCCTCATCTAATGAGCTATACAGTTTTAAATCATCGACAAAGAGACAGTGAGAAGTATTTACACTTTGTTGTTTTCTAGGACCCAGATTATAGCCATGGCCTAAGCTGTTGAGTAAACAGCTTAATGGATTAAGGGCAAGGCACAATAGTAACGGTGACAGAGAGAATATCCCCCTTTGAATTTTTATCCCTGGGATAACAGTTTGTCCTTTATTATGGCTTAATTGCAAAGTGGTCTGCCACTGTTTCATGGTCACTGTAATGTAGTCAATCAGTGTTGGGTGTATCTTATACATTTACAATCTTTTTAATTTCTGCAAGTCTTTTGGTTTCTAATATCATGACAGGAAAATACCCCATTCCTAAGTCAAAGTATGATTAAAGTTCATGAAATTAGTATTGTTTCAATATTTGATGTCAGCCAGTAGTGCTCTTTGCAGCACCTGCAGTGTGCCCAAAGATTTTCCTGTATAGACCAGTTGATGAGTATGGAGATTGGATAGGCAATAGAGGGGGACAGCGAGTTTGAGGTATTCAGGAAGTAGGTTATCAGCAGAAGAGGAATAGAGTTTAAGTTTATAGAGTAGAGATCTTATGGTGGATGTGGGGATAGATTTGAATGTGAATGGAGCTTTCTGATTAAGTGGTGGAGGGTGTCATGATAGGTTTCCTTGTTTGGATTGATTAGCTTTTGTATGGAGTCTATGAAAAAGGAGTTGAGAAGAGTAGCAGTCTCAAGCGTTGTGCTGTATGGGAAGGGGTTGGGAGGAAATGGGTTTCCTGGATGTAAGAACTTATTAATGGTATTCCAGAATTTTTTAGGGTTGGAGTGGGGGTTTGTCTGAGGGTTAAGATAAAATTTTTTTTTTTTTTTTTATCAAGGATGACTTTTTTTTTTTTTTTTTGTGGAATTCTGAAGTTCCCTGTAGGCTAGATGGGGTTTTGCGGTTTTTCCAGGTTTTCCATGTGTTGTCTCTCCTATGCATGTGGGATAGAACATCTTTGCCTATCCAGGGGGCAAAGTTGGTTTTTAACTTGAACTCTTCTGATAGGGGCCAGGGAGTTGAGAGTGTTAAGGAAGATACTGTTGAATTGAAGAACAGCTTCTTCGAGGGGGAGTTGCCAGAGGAAAGACTAATTTATTGGTGCAAGTATTAGAATAAATGCATCAGAGTTAAAATTTGATAGATTTCAAGAGTCCTTATACATGTGAGATTTAAGTGGTTGGGATAGGATACACTGGATGGAGGTAGGGTGATGATGACTAAGTGAGTCAGGGAGGGTAGATGGGTAGGGGTAGTGGTCAAGATGGGAGGTCAGTATCCAGTCTAGAGTAGAAGTGGTATTAGATTTATGATTAGTACAAGTTGGGGAGGTGATAAGTTGAGAGAAGCCATATAGGTTAATGCTAGCAGTAAGTTGCTTGGAGGAGAGAGTATTCTCGTCGATACTGACATCCCCTAGGATGATGGTTTCATAAGAGATGGTTTTGGAGATCCAGACAAGAAAGAGTTTGAGTGTCAGGATGTTATTATTGGGTGGTATCTCTCTCTCTCTCTCTCTCTCTGTATATATATATATATATATATATATGTGTGTGTGTGTGTGTGTGTGTGTGTATATATATATATATATATATATATATATATATATATATATATATATATACATATATATATATATATATATATATATATATATATATATATATATCTATCTATATATATATCAGCGATGGCAATCTTTTTGTGATTATTTATTATTTAAGTTACATTTAAATATGAGAACCTTGGCTGGTTGAAAAAAAAGGGGAGTAGGGTAGGGGATGGACTGAGAGATGTTCTGAGTAGAGTATAGCTACTCCTCCACCTTTTTTTATAGGTATGTCCTGGTGGAAGATATTATAACCTGTGGGAAGGAGTTTATTCAAGATGCTACATATAAGACAAACAGCAAGGACAGTAAGGATAAATGGTCTAACATGCAGAAAACACAATGCACAATAAAAAATAGCGAAGGACCAAACCATGGCAACACAAGTCTATGCCTTGTGTTGCCATGGTTTGGTCCTTTGCTATTTTATATTGTGCAAGATGCTACATATGTTGAATGCTATGACCCTAAGGTTTCTGCTCATACCTCTGAACCTGAAAACATCAAAAATCTGGTCAAAGTTTTATTGGCCATTTTGGGTCATTTCCAAAACTCCTTCATCTTCCTCTCTTAAAACACTCTTTTGCGCATTTTTTGTGCGTTTTTGAGCATAGCGCAACAACGGGCAGCGCCACCTAATTGGGTTTAAACTATTCCTGGCTCCACAAAGTCTGCTCTTCACTTTTTTCCTTAGAACTGCTCTATCTCTCAATTTAAACATCATATTCTCATTCAAAGGCCCTTCACTGGTCCAATTAAGTAATCCTACAAGTTAGCACTATTAAACCATAAGCACTACTTACTCTTATACTCTCTACGATTACCCTGTCCTCTATTGGTCCATCTTAAATTCAGTTTCCTGTTACTCTAGCATGTCCAAAGGTCAGTCAATGGTTTCCTCTCCAGTCCAGCTGGTGAATCTGGGAATTTTGAGGCAATGTTACAACTGTCTCATGTACACGGACAACCCTCTCCTCCTCCAAACAGGTTCAAATATATGTGAGAGATGCAACTATTTAGCCAAACTGGAGGCTGAGCTCTCTCATCTCAAAACTGGTGTAACCAGTCAGGAGGAGAAGGTAACCTCACACAACGCAATTCCAGTATCACATAGTCCCACCACATCAGCGAACCAAACACATAAATACACAAAAACATACTCAGAGGCTCTAAATAAAAATCTACCTAAGCAACAGAGACCTCCAAAGCAGACATCCAAGCAAACGCTACCTCAAAACAAAACACACACAACACATAACCCACAAAGTCAGTGTGCCAAGCAGCCACAGCCCTTAAGGCTGAAAAACACACCTGATACTCTTGTTATAGGTGACTCTATTGTCAGACACTGACATCCCGCTCACCAGGCTAAATAAAGAGAAGGTCACGGTGAGCTGCCTGTCGGGTGCTAGGATCCGACACATAATGCAAGCACTTGGGTCAGTCCAAAGCAAATACAAATATGACTCAGTCATTATACATGCTGGTGTGAATGACCTGAGACGTACCTCCCTGGACTACATGAAAAGAGACATAGAGGAGCTCTCTGATCATGTAGCCCAGGCTGGTATGACCCTGACCTTGAGCAACATCTTACCCTCACCTAGAATGATGCCACAGTACAAAGACAAAATGATCGATTTTAACAATTGGCTAAAATGTTGGTGTCATTCAAAGGGGATCCAGTGTCTGTCAGCCTGGGATGACATGCTTGACAAGCCACGTTGTAGCTAGGATGGCTTGCACCTGTCACCACTGGGCTTTCGGATATTGGCAAAGGCTCTTGCCACCCCCATAGTGCCTTTTTTAGGCAATGCTCAAAAGTCAAACCCACCCCCATAGACAGCACAAGGAACAAGAAACTAAGGATAATGCTGCTAAACGCCAGAAGTCTTAACCTCAAGATGCAAGCTCTCCTCAGTATGGAGAACATCGATATCTGTGCAGTGACAGAAACCTGGTTCAAGGCTCCAGAGATCACCCCAGCACTACCAGGCTATACCTCGTATCATGCTTTTCGGCTCCAAAACCCGGACCGAACCACAAAAGGAAGGGGAGTTTCCATATTTATCAAGGATATCCACACCTCCAGGTTAGTGGCATTGCACGAAGTATCGGAGACCATCCATGTGCAATTAACAGTGGGCAAGAATGCTTTTCAGTATATAGCATCCTACAGACCACCCTCTCAAAGTCATGAATCCCATTCCGCCTTCCTGAAAACATTGGAGAACACGAAGATCACTCCGAACACCATTATATTGGGTGACTTCAACTACCCAAACATTGACTGGGAGCACTACTCAAGCCCCAGCACCTTAGCCCAAAGGTTCCTGGAAATTATAAACTCAAATGCTATGGAACAACTAGTCACCACTCCCACAAGAGGGGACAACATACTAGACCTGATCATTACCAACATGGGGACTCTATGCTCCACACCAGAAGTATATCCCTCATTGGTAAGATCAGACCATAAATTAATTTCACTGGATGTCCACATCCCGACCCCACCCCAGCCCAGAAAACCACAGTGAAAAACTTCTCAAAAGCGAACTTCTCACTTCTCAAAACTGAAGTGGAATCCTTCAAGGCCCCAGGGCCAGTGGAAACTACAGCCCAAACTGCAGAATCCTATATAAATGCATTCTATGGACATCTCCAGGAATGCATGGATCATGCTATCCCAAACAAAACCAAGACCCAATCATCCAAAGGCAGGCGTCCAGTCTGGTGGACCCCTGCCATAAATAAACTGTACAACAGAAGGAGGAAGCTACTACATGGTAGAGCAAAATCCCTAATAGGGAAGGCACCTCTGATCAGTACTAGCAAAAAATTACGATCCCTCATAAAATCCTCCAAGGCCAGCTTCGAGAGAAAAATTGCACAGGACACCAACGACAATCATAAGGCCTTTTTCAGTTATGTTAAAAACCTGGGATGCAACTCCCAGACTTGTTCTGAGTTGATTCTAAACAACAAAAAATGCACTGAACCCACAGACATCGCCAATATCCTGGCAGACAGGTTCAGTGCAAACTTCTCCACCCCCTCCCCCCCAAAAGAGCAAGTATCTATCCCGGCAGAGGGCTGCCTCCCAAACATCTCAGATGCTCAGCTGAAGGCTGCCCTCTCCAAAGCAAAAAACACTGCTTCCATGGGACCAGATGGCATCCCAGGTTGCATCCTACATGAACTACAAGAGGAACTAATCCCGCAAATAAAACAGCTATACAATCTCAGCCTCACTACAGGATATGTGCCCACAGAATGGCGTACAGCAACAGTGGTCCCACTCCACAAAGGTGGAGCTTCTACGGACCCTGGAAACTATTGCCTGACTAGCTTAGTCTGCAAGGCTATGGAGAGGATCATCATGGAGCTCATAAACAAAAACATTGGGGGCCTACAGACACTAGATCCCACCCAGTTCGGCTTTGTCAAGGGCAGATCCTGCCTTTTGAACCTGGTTGACTTCTTTGAAACAGTCACCAAAGCCATAGATGAAGGGAAGGTAGTCCACACAGCCTATCTGGACCTTGCAAAGGCATTTGACACAATACCCCACTCGGGCATCATAGATAAGCTATCCAGCTTAAATATAAACCCCTATGTCACAAGATGGGTCACAAACTGGCTCAAATACAGAACCCACAGAGTGAGAGTTGCTGGAGCCATGTCAGTCTCGAAACCGGTCACAAGTGGCATCCCACAGGGTTCTGTCCTGGGACCACTCTTGTTCGGTATATACTTTTCCGAGGTACAGGCAAACGTGGGAGGACTATGGCTCACCAAGTTTGCAGACGACTGAAAACTCGGTGCCATAATCAACTCTCCAGCTGACACAAACATCTTTCAAAAAGGTCTCACAGAGACAGATAACTGGTGCCAGCACCATGGTTTAAAGCTAAATGCCAAAAAATGTATAGTCATACCCTTTGGCAAAAACAATGTGCCCACAAATTACCACATAGGCGAAAACCCATTAAGTACAGAGAAAGTTATTAGGGACCTGGGGACCCAAGTTGATAGCAATCTCTCCTTTGAAAACCACATTGCCAAAGTGGTTAGAAAGACCTTCTACATAGCCCACCTCATCATGAAGGGTTTCACATCTAGATCAAGAGAGGTAATCATGCCCTTTATTCATCCCTCATCAGGCCCATCATAGAATACAATGCCCCTTTTGGGATGTACCTTACCCGACACCTGCAGCAATTAGAAAGACACCAAAAGTATCTCACCAAGAGGATCAAGGGTCTCAAACAGATGCCATATGCTGCCCGGTTAAAAACTCCAGCTCTACTCAGTTGCATACCGCCTTCTTTGAGGCGATCTATGCCTGACATACAAAGCTATGTCAAATCCAGAATTAATGGACATGCTCCACCTCAGTAAATCTAAATCCCTTAGAGCCACATGCTCGAGGGACTTGAACCTCAGCACAGAAATAAATAGAACTTGCTGGAGGGGCAGGTTCATAACCCAGAGGCTCCCTTCGCTCTGGAATAGAATTCCAGTTCATGTGAGGCAGAGCACCTCACTGAATCTCTTCAAGAAGAATCTCGATAAGTGGATGGGGGATCATAGGTTTGTCCCAGGGATTACTCCCATGTCACTATTAGACAGAGGCACAGTAAACTAAACCTTAAAAAGGGCACAGTATACTCAAATCAAGGGGTGGCGTAAGCCATACAGAATCGGGCTAGGCTTATAATTGCCCCAGGGCAGATAGCCTAGTATGAACCTATGAACCTATGAACCTATGAAAAATAGGTACAAATCTGTACGCTGATTAGCATGCAGTTTGCATGCATAATTATGTAACCCCACCCACTCCGATGTAATTGTGGGATACCAACATTCAAATGCAAATTAGAGAATAGACAACAAAATACAAAAGAGCCACACACATTTGCTTTCAAAACAGACTTTAAGTGCAATAATGCAGTAGCTGGTGTAGCAGAAACAATTTTTTACAAAGTGGCAATATTGTTATTGTTGATGGGAAGTCTGTGGTAGACATCTGAAAAATGTTTGTGTAGTTATTTTTGTTTTCCACAAGAATAATGCTACAGTTCTTTTGTAAATATATAGGAGCGATGAAGCAACAATATTTGAAGTGGGTTAGTTCCTTATTTGTTGTTAGGTGTGCGCATGCACGTGCGCACACACACACACACACACGCACACACACACACACACACACACACACACACACACACACAGCATGCCTTCCCTTGCTTCCTGCTACTTCAGTGGTAGGGTCTTTGGCTGACTGCCTACTCTAATCTGTTATCAACTCACCTGAAGTCACTCATTCCGTTCTTCAAAATTTGTCTATCCCTCACTAATTTCTGATGCCAGGAGAATGAACTTCAGCAAAACTCAAATACATATGATTTCCTTTTAAGTCACAACAATAATTAGTTAAACCTGGAAAAAATCTAAAAGCTAAAAATCAGTTTGGTGATTTGCTTGTTGCCAAGTGTGTGCTAAATAAAACAGTGATTTAAACCATATTAATTTCCCAACAAATATATACATCTGATTTCTTTACTATTATTATGACTCATCTCAACAGCAGCAAAAGTACCAAAGCATAGAGCAGCTCCTGTATGTACAGCCACCACCTTTGTAAGTTTAGCCGATTCATGGTACTAAAGTAGAAGATTTAATTAAAAAAAAAATTAGTAGAAACATACATATTTTAACTAAGGAAGATAGACAGTGTGCAATGCAGGTATACTAGAATGCCAGGCACTACTACTCCTTTATGAATTGCCAACTTTGCCAAATCACTATCTACATGTACCCACACTAACTCTTCATATGATATTTGCACCCTTGCCCCCACCAAAATAAAAACAATATTCAACCAATAAATGCTACTTCAAATTATCTAAAGAACATGTTGGACGTAATTAAGCAAGGATAACAAAACAATGTACTCTTAAGGTGCTACAATACAATAACAATCAAAGTTATTCAAAATATTCAGAAGTATCTTGTTACCAAGTCCAGGTTCCAAGATCCCTTAGTTTTACCATAGCAGGTTGATCCGATAAATTTCCTCCATGGGCCTACACATACTGTCCCAGTCTCTGACTAACCATTGACCAGCATTTTATAATGCCCCCCAAAAAAATTAAGAAAAAAAATAATAAAGTAGTGCAGTATGCTACACATGCTCAAACAACGAATAAAGCTCCTCAGACAGAAAACTCGTTTCAACCCCACAAAATCCAGTCTGTCACGTGCATCTCACAGCTTACTGTAAATTACCAGAAAGGCATGTTTTTGCACAAGCAAGAAACTGCTTTAATTCTGGTACTGATGTCTTATTTCTTTGTTTTTTTTTTCCCAAAAATATCCCTGGTTGTACATCATAAAGTTGTTCTGGTCCTTGTAAAATATGTACCTTTATGGTAAAACACTGAAGATCAAAGTCACTGACTACAGAGTATGTTTCATGGAAAAAAAGCCATAAGTGAATACTTTGCTTGCTTTACGCTACACAGTTCAATTAATCTCGGGTACCAGAATGCTTGCACTCTCAGCCATCTTAAATCCACCACTGAAATAAATGTGCTAAGCTGGCCCAGACACTATGACCTACTTTCTGAGATAATATGTTCTAGTAAGAACCTTGTTTTAATGTGTTTTAAATTAAAAGAGTTAATTTCTTTGTCAGTTGTACAGAGTGTAACAAATCAGATCCAAAAATACACCAGGAACTAACTTTCAAGGTATGCCCGTTCTGAGTACCAATGCTAGTGTCGACAGGACAGTTAGCAAGGTCAGGAACAAAACAAAAACATACCAAGCATAAATGTTAAAAAGCTCCAGAAACATGTCAGTCAAGCATGTCATGGCTCAGAATCAATCATTTTATTATGCTCCTAGGCAGATGAGTGCTCTAACAGTGTTAATCATGTATGTAAAGTACTTTGTTTCATGATATTTACATTTGAAATCATAGTGTAGAGGAGCATCAGGATTAGAAGAAACACTTGTCATTGGTTAAAAATCCAAAAAAATCAACATGTCATTGACCATAGAATTCCTTTTCTTGGACAAGTGGTGAAATGCGACTTCTAATATGGAATGGGACCTGAGGTGTTCTGCAATTGGATGCAAATCATTATTCTCATATGCGATAGGCCATCACACAGCCAATAAGGATACATTATTTGCCTCTTGTAGAGGGAAGTATCATGTAATTTATCACTGGTTGCTGCTTGGAATGGAATGCAGTTGCTGGTGTTACAGAAACAATTGTTTAAAAAGTGGCAATATTGTTATTGTTGATGGGAAGTCTGTGGTAGATATCTGAAAAAAATTGTGTAGTTATTTTTGTTTTCCAAAAGAATAATGCTGCAGTTCTTTTGTAAATAAAAAGGAACAATGAAGCAGCAACACACACACACACACACACACACACACACACACACACACACACACACACACACACACACATAAAACATGCCTTCTCTTGCTTCCTGCTACTTCAGTGGTAGGGCCTCTGGCTGACTGCATACTCTAATCTGTTATCAACTCACCTGAAGTCACTCATTCCTTCCTCCAAAAATTGTCTATCCCTCATTAATTTCTGAGGCCAAGACCATGAACTTCAACTGAACTCAAATACATATGACTTCCTTTGAAGTCACAATAATTAGTCAAACCTGGAGAAAATCTAAAAGCTAAACATCAATTGGGTGATTTGCTCATTGCCAAGTGTGTCCTAAATGAAACAGTGATTTTAAACCATATTAATTTCACAACAAATACATAAATCTGATTTCTTTACTATTATTATGACTCATCTCAACAGCAGCAAAAGTACCACAGCATAGTGCTGTCCTGCATGTACAGCCACCACCTTTGTAAGTTTAGCCCATTCATGGTACTAAAGTAGAAGATTTATCTAAAAAAAAAAACAATTAGTAGAAACATACATATTTTAACTAAGGAAGATAGAATGTGTGCAATGCAGGTATACTAGAATGCCAGGCACTACTACTCCTTTATGAATTGCCAACTTTGCCAAATCACTATCTACATGTATCCACATTAACTCATCATATGATATTTGCACCCTTGCCTCCACCAAAATAAAAACAATATTCAACCAATAAATGCTACTTCAAATTATCTGAAGAACATGTTGGGACATTATTAAGCAAGGATAACAAAACAAGATACTCTTAAGGTGCTACAATACAATAACAATCTAAAAGTTATTCAAAATATTCAGAATTTTCTTGTTACCAAGTCCAGGTTCCAAGATCCCTTAGTTTTACCATAGCAGGTTGGTCTGATAAATTTCCTCCATGGGCCCCCACATACTGTCCCAGTCTCTGACTAAACCTATTTGTCACGCCGTTGACCAGCATTTTATAATGCCAAAAAAAAAAAATTAAGAAAAAAAATAATAAAGTAGTGCACTATGCTATACATGCTCAATAAAGCTCCTAAGACAGTAAACTCATTTCAGCCCAACTTCCCTTGCAAAATCCAGTCTGTCACCTGCATCTGACAGCTTACTCTAAATTACCAGAAAGGCATGTTTTTGCACAAGCAAGAAACTGCTTTAATTATAGTACTGGTTCCTTATTTCTTTATTTGATTTTTTTTTTTCAAAAAAATCCCTGATTCTACATCATAAAGTTGTTCTGGTCCTTGTAAAATATGTATCTTTATGGTAAAACACTGAAGATCAAATGGAAAAAAAGCCATACATGAATACTTTGCTTGTTTTATGCTACACAGTTCAATTAATCCCGGGTACCAGAATGCTTGCACTCTCCGCCATCTTAAATCTACCACTGAAATAAATGTGGCAAGCTGGCCCAGACACTATGACCTAATTTCTGAGATAATGTGCTCTAGTAAGAACCTTGTTTTAATGAGTGTTTTAAATTAAAGAGTTAATTTCTTTGTCAGTTGCATAGAGTGTAACAAATCAGATCCAAAAATACACCAGGAACTAGCTTTCAAGGTGTGCCCGCTCTGAGTACCAGTGCTAGTGCTGACAGAACAGTTAGCAAGGTCAGGAACAAAACTAAAACATGATACCAAGCATAAATATTAAAAAGCTCCATAAACATGTCAGTCAAACAGGTCATGGCTCAGAATCAATAATTTTATTATGCTCCTAGGCAGATGAATGCTCTAACAGTATTAATCCTGTATGTAAAGTACTTTGTTTCACGACATTTGCATTTGAAAAACATAGTGTAGAGGAGCATCAGGATTAGAAGAAACACTTGTCATTGGTTAAAAATCCAAAAAAATCAACATGTCATTGACCATAGAATTCCTTTTCTTGGACCAGTGGGGGAATGGGACTTCTAGTATGGAATGGGACCTGAGGTCTTCTGTAATTGGATGTAAATCATTATTCTCATATGTGATAGTCCTTTATTCCTTTTTTAAAAATGAATTCCTTAAAGTGAAAAGATAAAATCCTTAGAAATGGATAAAAGTCCTTCAAGAGGAGTAAAACACACAAGGTATAATGTAAAGGTGCACCATTCAGGATAAGAGCTTTCAGGATTGCCCTTCCTCAGATCTTGTTTCTGGTAGTGTGATGGTCTTAAAAGTGATTTCAGTCAGTCAAAATGCTAGCATTAGCCAACATCTCCAGTATAAACCAATAGCAGATCATCCAATTGAAATAGCTAGAAAAACACACCTTTCAGTTGTATCCAGTCATTGGCATGTATTAAAATAGAAAACTGAAGCCAGAAAAGAGACTGTTAAGCATGGAAGATCCAAGGCATGTCAGTATACAGATGTCTCTAGCTCCTTTTGCCATCCAATTACTGGTCTGGTTTATTCTCTGAAAGTACGAGCCATTTGTAACAGCAAACATTTAGTATATGTGGCCAACTGTCAGAACTGCAGTGCCTACTATGTAGGCAAGACTGATTGTCACTTTAAGGAAATAATCCTTTGGCATATATAAGATATCGCGAATCAAATTAAAACGAATGCTTTGGCCCAACACGTAAAAACGCATCCTTCATATTCTTTTAAATTTATGGTATTACAACTACTTTCTGAAGATGTAAGGGGAAGGGATGTGAACAATCGAACTGAAGTTGCTGAAATTAATTGGATTATTAATTTGAGAGCTGATTGTGAACCTGGTTTAAATGGTGTGGTACTATTAAAACCTATACTAAGGATGAGAAGTTATAATACACACCAGTGATTGGATACAACTGAAAGGTGTGTTTTCCTAGCTATTTCAATTGGATGATCTAGTATTAGTTTATAATGGAGGTCTTGGCTAATGTTAGCATTCTGATTGACTAAGATCACTTTTAATTGAGAAAATCTCACTACCGGAAACAGGATCTGAGGAAGGGTAATCCCAAAAGTGCTTATCCTGAACGGTGCACCTTTACACTATACCTTGTGCGTTTTACTCCTCTTGAAGGACTTTTATCCATTTTGAAGGATTTTATCTTTTCTCTTCAAGGAATTCCTTTTAAATAAAGGAATTTATGCAGTCTATGCTGTCTATGGTGGTATGTTCGTGACATTACCTCTGCATCAAAATGAAAAATGGAGGGGGGGGGTCACATTAGCTTAAGAAAATAATGGCTCTCTCAGGAGGAGTAGAAGTTATGTATCAGCCTTGGGCCTTGCACAGAGTGTGGTAAATGGCTTTGTCATACTTGCTTTGCTGGTTCAGTACCAGGATGTGAGCTTCATTCTGAGTAGAGTATGCATGTCTTCTCTCTGTTTGTGTGCTTTGCTGCTTAGTGCTCCATTTTCTTCCTAATTGCTATAAACATGCTGCAGGTAAACTGACTAACCCATAACGGTGTGTGTGCGTGTGTGTGTGTGTGTGTGTGTGTGTGTGTGTGTGTGTGTGTGTGTGTGTGTGTGTGTGTGTGTGTGTGTTAAAGTGTGTTAAAGTGTGTGCACATTGCCCAGATTTGCCACTCTGCATTATGAGTTTGCCATGTACTCTTTTACTGAGAAATTCTCTGAAAAAAATAATTGCAACAAAAATATTTGTGATTTGAAGGGGCCACTCAGGAATTCATGGCACCCTACCAGATTGCCCTCAAAACTGGGAAATACCAAGGAATTTGGTATGTTTTAGAGGTGTGTTTCTGATGGCTGTGGTGCTATGGGTTAAGGAGGAAGTTGGGGTTGAGGTGGAAGAAGGGGAGGTTAGGGGAAGAGTAGATCTGGTAAGAGGACAGGGTTTGGATGTATATCACCTGCGAGAAGTAGGGTGAGTATGGTAGTAGAGGGAGTATACATAGGAAGGTGAGGGTGACTGTATTGGGTTTTGAGTTTAGGGAGGAAAGTGAAGTGGATACAATGTTTGTGTCTGTAGAGATGTTGTAAAGTGATATGTGAAAAGTGAGGGTGTTGTTGGGAAGGAGAAATATGTAGGTTGAGGGACTGTGGGAGTGTAAGTGTAAGACTGGGGTATAAGTCAGGGGGTCAATGGTAGGATGTGGATAGTGTGAGGATAGTAAGCAGTGGAATTGCTAGTAGTAAATTAAGCATTATTTTGATAACGAAAAGAGAGAGGACATTCAAGATGATAAAGACAGTATGAGGTATGATTAGGAGTAAAGTAAATAGAAGTGTGGTTGCCAAACGTAGTATGTTCCCAGAGAGATGGGAGGGGATTAGATGGTGGGGTAATTATTGGGAGTGGAAGTGAGAAATGCCAGATTGGATGTAATTGGAAGGAGAGTAGACAGTGGGGAGGGGTGAAGGGGTAGTGGTTGGGAGTGGTTAGCAATAAATGTAGCTGAAAACAGGGCTGGGTGGGAATGGGGGTAGGGTAAGGTAGATGAGTGGAGTGTAGCCCAAGTAAAGCAAGAGTGAATAAAGCAGGGCCAGATTGGCAGGAAAGCAGAGGGAAGAGGAGGAGGAAGGAAAAACAATCAGTAAGGTCAGATGGAGCTAACAGCAGGCAGTTACGTGTACAGCAACTATTCTCTTAGCTGTTATCTTTAGTGCCTAAAATGTTGGTGAGAAAGCAGAAGCAGGAATATATAGAATAATTAAAACCAATATTAGAACATTTTGCTTTTGGGCTAAGCAAAGACCTACAGTAGCACAGTTAAAGCATAGAGCACAGAGTAGAGAGGAAAGGAAGTGAGAGGGAAAAAAACGAGAGCAAGAATGGACTATGTAGACAACTAATGGGTTTGGACAAGTACTATATTACAGTGAACAGAGCAAGAGGGACTAGTTATTGACAGAAAAGGACAGGAGGAAAAAACAAAGAGGGGGTTGCAGTGAATGTGCGCAGCTGAACCAGGCTGTACAGACTTAATAACTCACACCATTACAAAAGGGGCAGAAGTACACATAATAATGTTAAGTTTTGTGTCTTGCTGAGGCATTCACCATCAGTACAATTCACTTTGGTGGTGGGTAGACTTTCCGATTGATGACAGGTATGGAGTGTCTTAAGTAGCAACTGCTATGATGAGGCAGTGGACTAATGCTAAGTCTTGTGTGTTGCTGGGGCTTTCACCGTCAGTACAATTCACTTTTGGGGTGGGTAGACTTCCCGACTGACGATGGGTGTGAAGTGCGTTGGTAGCAACCGCTATGATGAGGCAAGGGACTAATGTTAAGTCTTGCGTGTTGCTGGGGCTTTCGCTGTCAGTACAATTCACTTTATGGGTGAGTAGACTTCCCAATTGATGACAGGTATGGAGAGCTTTAAGTAGCAACTGCTATGATGAGGCAAGAGATCTGGTCAACGTGTGCACATAAGCTGCAGCAAGGGATGGAGTCAAGCAGAAATATAAGTTCTCTGATGGCTAACTTAAAAAGGCAACCATTAATGGTACAGAAGTTAGTCGCAAATAAAAAAAAATAAATAAATAAAATAAAATTATAACAGTAACAGAAAATATTAAGACCCACCCAGTGATGCAAACATGCTTGTACTTCATGAAAAGAATTACTAAAAACCCCAACAACTTCACTGTCTGCAAGTTGGTAATCTGAACTTTGAAAGAACTACCAGGAAAGAAACAAGCATCCTGCCATGTAAACATACCTCTGTATCTGACCGCATATGTAAAAATAACATGAAACCATTTAAAAAAATGATATACGGAAGCTACTTCCCTGCATTTAACAAGTATAAAAATTGCTTTCCTGCAATTAAAAAATATCAAACAACACTACAGACACCACATTAACAACCACACTCCCCTATTTTATTACATCCCTTTACAAGCATACACAAGCCTTCTTATATCAAAAACACTGTAAATGGAGAAAGAAAAACATCAAAAACAGATACCACAGAAAAAACTAATAAAATGGAAGTAAACTTCGACCTTATAATGGATAGTGAAATAGAAGAAATATTTGACAACATACCAGAAGCCATAAGTAAACCGTCAACAAGCAAGGAAGTTCTCCAACTGCAAGAACAGGAAGTACTGTAACATAACAAGTCCCATAGACATGAGAACAATGTGACAACTCATACACTTCAGAAAGGTAAAAAAAAATTAAAATCAATACAACACAGAAACCTCACACAAGGCACACAGAAAAAAACACCTAGAGAGGTAGAAATACTAGAATTAGAAAAAAAGAAGCAAGTACAAAAAAACAAACACACTGGGCTATAAATATATTTCAAAACTGGAAAAACAAAAGAAAACTACAGCAGACATGCACATAATTACACCAGAAAACTTAAACACAATACTTCAAGAATTCTATGCTACAGTACGAAACACGAAAGGAAAAGAATATGTAATAAGTGTATTTGTATCCCTATGTGCAAGACTCAACAGATATATAAACAAACATCATTAAATAGAAAGATTAACATAATTACAGATATACGTCTAACAAATGCAAATAATGTATTTAAATCAGTAATTAAAAATTACAGAAGACAAGGAAAAGATACAGCAGAACATGACCACCCACTAACAATACAAGAAATAACACAACTGAGAAACAGCCAAGTACATTCCCATCAGAAAAGTCTGGTTTGATCTACAACTGCTATTCACAAGACATGGAAATGAAGGACTATTATCATAGGATCGTTGGACCATAGGAAGTTACTAGGCTATTGGGCCAGAGGCCCTTATAAGCCTAGCCAAGAGTTTAGCCAAGTTTACACAAGTCAGCACCTGATACACCAGCTTAGATGTAAACCCATATGTCACAAGATGGGTTGCAAACTGGCTCAAGGACAGAACACACAGGGTTAGTTGCTGGTGCCCCCATGTCCCATAATTGACACTCCATCAGACACAGACATCCTCCAGAGAGTCTCATAGAAATGGATAACTGGTGCCAGCCAAAGTTCCTCATCAAACATATGTCATACCATGCCCGACTGAGAAAAAACAGCTCTCTCAGTCGTGCATACCGTCTAATCTTGACAGTGGATGGGGAGATCGTGGAGTTTACCCGAAAGGGGTGGTGAAGCCCCACACTGGGCTAGGCTTAAATAAAATGCCCTAGGGGCATAGCCTAGTATGAACCTATGAACCTATGAACCTATGAACCTATACCCCTGTCCAGCAGGGACACAGTGGAATCCCAGGGGTGTATTTTCTGTTTCCCATCCAGTCATCCAGATTGTGCTTCAAAAGGGATAATGAGGTACTCTACTTGACATGGGGAAAGAGTCTATTCCACAGCTGAGGTAGAGTCTGGGACACAAATCTGTCCACCCAACAAGTTCTATTGATGTCACAGACCAGGTTGAGGTCACGCATGCTGGTTACTTGAGTGGAGCTTGACTTGTGGATATGCAGCAGTCCCATCAAGGTGGGGTTTGAGATTGCTTTGTATGGCAGACAGGGGTCACCTCTGAGGAGTCTGTATGAAACTGAGTAGAGGGACAGGGCTTTTAGCCTATCTGTTTAGGGTAGTTGTTTGAGGCCCTGGATTCTCATGGTGAGAAGCCTCTGTGGTCTGTCCAGCTGCTGCATGTGCTTTGCGAGGTACATGCCAAAGAGGGCATTGTACTCAATAATTGGCCTTATAAGAGAAGAATACAGAGATGTTATGACTTCTTTGGCCCTGGATAAGATACCTTTACTTACAAGTTATGAGGTGGGCCATGTAGAAAGCATTCCATACAATAGAAGTGACATATCTCACACAAGACAGTTTTACAATAAAAAAAGATAAAGATGGCACAGAATATGTAACAAAAAATGTTAATCAATGTTAAACAAAACACACAGAACATTATGACATTGAAAAACATTTACTAAGAGGATTCACATTTGAAAACCTCACAGACTCCTTATGTCCTGTAAAATGCTTCAAAAAATGCCACCTAATACAAAAGCACTGTTTCTCCACCCAAAAAAACTTCCACAACATTTACTGAACAAAATGGAAACATGGTACTCAACAAAACCTATGGGAAGAAATTATCTTTCAAAAATGTTAACAGAAATTTGCAAACTAGCAAACCTATCAACAAGGTATACAAACCACTCCTTAAGAGAAACAGCAGTAACCTTACTCTCACAATCAGGAATGGAAGCATGACAAATAGTGGCTGTTACAGGACATAAAAGTGAAACATCACTACACTCCTATTACCAACCATCACTAGATGAATTCAAAACATGGGGAAAATAATCTCTGAAACACAGCAAGAAACACCAAAAAAAAAATCCAATAAATGAAGATAATATCAGGAATACAACAGACAACGGACCAAGAAAAAAATGAAACTCCATAACACAGACGCTCCATACTTTGAAAATGAATCAGAAGAATCACAAGACAAACAAAAAATAATAAACTACGGAACAATAAACATCTACAACATACAAACCTAACAAAATTAATAAGTAAATGTATGCTTATATATAATTTAAACCATATCTATGTGTATATTATATATATATATATATATATATATATATATATATATATATATATATATATATATATATAAAAATAATTATAAACACAATCTCTCATTACAGGTATTGCACTAACAAGAACTTAAGCCAACATCTGAACATAGACAACAATCAAGTCAGAAGCAATTTAGAAATATAAAAGGAACTACAACAGCACGACATACCGAAAGCTTTAAAAGCTATATTTTCTTATATAATTATCTCCTTTTGAAAAATTAATAATAACTTGTATTTAAATTGAAACACAAAATAAACAATAAACATGAAGTAAGAGTCTGGGACTATTTTATCTCACAAAAAGTGAAAGAATACAATATAAAGCAAACAAAAACCTAAATAACAACAGCATAAACATAACGCAACACAAAACTAACACCATTGTATAATATCAATAACCCACAGCTAGGTGTCCAAACCATGCCAACTTTGGGTAAATCCAGCATTACCCACACCCAGCCATGGGTATTCTTCTATTAAGCAATGTATTTACTTCCTTTCTTTTCTGTTAAGAGTATTGTGAAAATCAAGATTGCCAGTATTTTGCTTTTGAAAGTAATAAGTCAAGTTGTTGTGTTTTTTTACTTTTCTGCACATGTTCTGAATATAGTATGACTAAAATTTTCTCAGCATTTCTCATTCATTTTAAAATAAATTTTTATCATACTAATTATAACTGTGAATCTGATTTCCACTTCACACACTTACTAGAGATTCAGATTCCACAAATGTCTCTTCAAAACTGGACTTAAAATTAAATGCTTGTAATTTTTCTATTTATTTGGGATATTCTTCACTTCTAAATCTAATGATTTAAGCCAGAAAGGATATTAGAAGCAACAACATTTTGTATCACAATATCTATTTTTCTACTTTTTGCAATAATGTTTCATTTTGTGTTTTTCTCTCTCTCTTTCTCTTTTTAGTTCTACTGATATCTGTAAATCATGGAAAGTTTGATGCGAAAGTTCTCTTAGACATGTTCCCAGTGAATGCATCAGTCAAACATCAGAAGCAAATAATTGTTTTCATAAGAGAAATAAATGCCTTGCGTTTCTTACCTGTGCTTCTTTGCTTCATGGAAGACGGTATCTAGTGACAGTGTGCACTAGAGGGAAGTAAGAGAAATAAAATACTGATGTTGACTAGCAAGTTTTTCAGTGTCAAGGAAGAACAGCTGTTAACGCCTACTTTTTCACTTTTGATTATGTTGACTGATGACATTTAACTTACAATTACAATGTTTTATATAAGGACAAAGGCTGCATTTGTCAAGAGGTGTATTTTTAATACTAGTCTGTGCAATACTATGGATACTGTATTGTGTATTAGAACATGATACCACAGCACAGGGTATATACTTTTACCAGAATCTAGCCTGTTCCACTTTTTTGTGAACTATATTCTAAGTAAAATTTATAGCAAATACTTGTGCAGACCAACTATAAAATATTTGCATCTACAAGGTATTAGAACTAAAATCAGGTAGTATTAATTTGTTTTAAAGTCCCACTGGAGGGTTCTTACTATTTATTTGATTATATAGTCAAAAGCAAACAGTATTTGATTATTGAGTCAAAAGCAAACAGTATGATTAACTATCTCATGCAAATTATCATTTTATTATCTTGGATTTTGATATGAGATAATGATTAATATATTCTGTTGTGTAATTGTTTATATAATTTTGTTGACTGTTAGCTTCCTGAATTAGTTTGAGTAGGTAACTGGTGTATTTTCAGGAAGACCTGACGTGGTATTTATACATACAGTGCAAATCTTACCTCGACACTGCAAAAATCTGAAGTATTATATAATAAGGAATGTGTAACAGAAGCAATAAAGAAAGAAAACTATTAGTTATAGCAAAAAGGTTGAGATGGTTTTATACTAAGAAGATGTTTTTTCTCTGATGAAATTATAAAACAAAAAAGTCAGAGATGCAGTGTTATGTATTTTTGTCATGTATTTTCATATTTTTGTAGAACATTGCAGTTTAGTCTGTTCATATGCTATATAGTGTGTTAAATCACAGTATATAGGACATTTTAATGTGCAGTATAGCTTTGTGGGTTCACAAGAAAGTACTAGGCAATCATTCTACGGACCATTACAAGTCTTGCCAAGGAACTGTATTCAAAATGTTCCAACAAGCCTCCATTGCTTCACTGGAAAACTGCAGACCTGGTCCTAGGAATCTAACAATGTTCTTGTAGTGGGCTGAATCAGTAGGAACCCACATAGAAAAGATCCCTGTAATCTTCTGATCCTAATGTCTAGCCTGTTGTTGCCTTCAGAGCAGTCTAGTACTGAAATGAGCCAGTATTTTGGTATTAACAGCTTGTAAGGCTCTGCTCCTGCAGAAGCTAACCAATCAAAATCCAGCTAACACTCCTGTAGATGCTATCAAATGAAACACAAGTACTCCCAATTCTTTATTGGAACCCATATTCAGGTAGCTATCACAAAGAAACTTCTGCTATAATCAGAAGCTGGAACACTGTAGACCTGTCCAAACAAAGCAGCCAATGAACTCCTTGTAGTACATAGATTTAGATTAGATTAGTAATAAGCTAACTGCCCTTGCGAGCCATTTTAAGCCAAGCCAATTATCCCTTGTGAGACTCAAACCCTGCACCATGTGTTTGTAAGGCAAACACCTTAACCATTTGGCCACCCTCCCAACATTGAATCAGTAAGAACTTAGATGAAAAGGGGCACTGTAGTCTTCTCCTTCTCTGTGGTCTTCTGCTGCCTTCAGATTTTCTGATGGTTATATGTTCATAGGTATACACTAGGGTAATGATCATCAGAGCTTTTATAAGTCTAACCATGCAACCCACCCCAATTGTGTCACTGTATATCATGGGCATTTATTGTAAGGGGTATGTTATTTAGGAAGTTTCTAAAGGTTATGTGGGGGTATATTAGTTTGGGCTTAGTTATTGTCTGCCTCTATCTGTCATAGACATGGAGGACAGATTTGGGATGAATTTCCAATTTCCCATCCATTGGTCAAGGTTACTCTTAAACAGGGTTAGGAATGGACACAGCTTCACATGGATGGGGAACCTGTTCCAGAGAATGGGGATCCTCTGAGATACAAATCTGTCTTGCCAACATGTCTTATTTATGTCGCATGCAAAATTGTTTTGTTCATATTGTTGATGTGCAAAAGGTTTGTCAGAGCTGGATCTGAGGATACCTTGTATGCCAGGCATAGAACTCCTCTCAGTAAGCTGTAGGAGGCTGAGTACAGACAGAGAGTTTAAGGTGATCCTTATAGGATGGTGTGTTCATACCCTGGATTCTCCTGGTAAGGAACCTTTGTGAAAATTCCAGCTAACACTGAAGAGTTTTATAAATTAAAAAATAAAAGTCTACCCACTGTTTCTGATAATAGCAACATGATCTTTAAGATTCACATGAACTACTACAAAATCAGGCATATAGGAACTTGGTTTACCATCTCATCTGAAAGACGCACTTTAGCAATGCAGTATCCCATGTAATGCCGCATTACCAAATCAATAATTAAAAGTAAAGTGAAAACTGATATAAGGCTAGAACCCATGACTTTCCAGTCTTCAAAGGCAACTGTATCTGTTGACCACTAACATGTTGTCCAAATTACTGTACATCTTGCAAGGAGATGTTCTGTTAAATAGATCTCAGTATATTTGCTTCTTAGCGGTAATTTGCTTCTTTAGCGGTAATTTGTCTTCACATTATATTTGCTTCTTACTGAATGGTGACAACTTGTAACAGATTTGCATTGCAATTCGACATTAAAGAAGAGACCAGATTAACTCAAAGGTTTGCTCTTTGTTTCATGCCCACTTTAAGGCATATGCATCAGGCAATATCAGTGAGAATAAAAAAAATCTAGATATGACTTATGCACAGCTATCAGAGCAGCAAAGGACAATTACAGTTGTAGTCTGGGAGGCTATTATTCAACTGCTGATACATGGCATATATGGCAAGGTCTGGAAAACATCATAGCCTACAGAGACAAAGGCAGAGGGATGACTACTGACAGCCAGTTTTCACTGGATGATTTAAATTAATTTTATGCCTGGTTTGATGTCCAAACCACCTAGTCAAAGGGTGCCACCACAAGAGAAAGGTAGAGAGGCAGCACCACCACTTTTCACAATATCACCAGGAAGTGTGGTAAAATCCTTGAGGAGGATACATTTCCAGAAGGCAGCCAGTCCACTTAATACGCTGAAAGGACACTCAAACCCTGTGCCTAAATGCTTGCTGATGTTCTGCCTGGTATAGTCAATTTCTTGCTTGCATGAGTTAAAATTCCTACTTGTTATAAGGCAACCACTATTATTTGACTGCCGAAAAAGGGCCAAGTCAACTGCCTGAGTGACTACTGCCCAGTTGCATTGACTCCCATAGTGATGAAATGCTTTGGAAGAATCATTATGAGCCATATTCAGTCAGTTATATCTGATACAATGGATCCCTTGCAGTTTGCATACAAACCAAATTGGTCGACAGAGGATGCAGTCAGTACAGGATTGCATACAGTTTTTACTCATTTGGAGAATAAGAACTGTTATGCTTAATTGCTGTTTATTCATTATAGTTCAACCTTCAATATGGTGACACCAACAAAGCTCATTAATAAGCTGGCCATACTGGGTGTGCCACCTAATCTTTGCGACTGGGTCTTGGATTTTTTAACAGGCAGACCACAGCCGGTCAGGCTGGGGAATAACACCTCTAAAACAATAATAATAAATATAGGAACTCCAGAAGGCTGTGTGCTGAGTCCAATGCTGTACACTCTCTTCACTTATGATTGTCTTGCTTCTCAACATAACAACAGTATTGTCGAATTTTTGGATGATGCAACAGTCATTGGTCTGATCTCTGGGGGTGATGAGTCAGCCTATAGGAGGGAAGTGGAGAAAATTTGAAGTACAGTCAAAACAGCAATCTGTCTCTTAATATTAGCAAAATGAAAGAGATGATCATCGATACACGGAGGAATAGAGGGCAGCACTTTCCATTATGTATTGGTGAGTCCGAGATGGAAAGACTGGCTACATTAAAAGTCCTCGGTATTAACATCTCTGAGGACCTTATCTGGACTCATAACATCACAGACCTGGTACGTGCATGTCATTGTACTTGTTCCTGCACTGCATAAATGTCTTACTGTTATTGTTGGATTAGCATTAGTATATATGTTATTGTTGTATTAATATCATCAGTATATGTTGCATGCACATTGAGTTCGAAGTAACATAGTTTCATTCAGTTGCACTGTTGTGCAGTCTGCATGACAATAAAGTTCATTTTGACTTTGACTTTCATTGTACTTCATGACACTGCCTCCAGTACATATGACAATAAAGTTGAACTGAATTGAATTTAAACTGATCCTTTGATTACACACCACAGTGTGAAATGAACATAATTTTCCTAGTGCTGTAAGCTCATATGTTTCCCAAGCCCCCAACATGTTACAACCTCTAAGATGATTATAACTTGGGGTAGGGGGTAAGGCACAGCCCCTACTTTGGATGGAGGTGTATATATGCAATAATTTAGATTTTTAGCATAGTGGGAAAATTAATGTTTATATAAGTTATTGTTATTTCAGCATGTGTAATTCTACAAATGATGTATAGCCAATGCATTTTTGATACGGGCAGGTGAAAAAGAGTGTCAAGTCTTTCTAGACTGGTTTCCTGGTTTTGCTCAGCTGTTAAAATATGATATTGTTGTATATTCAGGCAGCGTTTTCACTGATGGCTCAGGTTTCACTAGCATGGGGTACAGTTACTTGCACAGCAAGAATTTCTAACAGCAACCGTTGTTTCCCTCTTTTACTTACCCTCCCTTGCTGACAGGGAATTAAGTTACTTTACTGAACAGTTCAGTGAAATCTAGTTACCTGGTCTATTTTAACTTTCTTTTCTTTATTTTTGTTTAAACCTATGTGGCTTTTTTAAGTTTGCATGCAGGTGGATCTGTGTATTCTGATTAGTTATTTAATATATTTTGTGTAACATAGTTGCATTTGTTTGCTAATGCTGTGAACAAACGCACTGATTTTTTTTTTATTTTTTTTTTTATACACGTTCCTTTCATAACAGCTTAAAAGTTAATGCATGGGGTCAGCTAAGTTCCCAGTCTGATTCATGCATGAAAGTTTCTCCAAGCTGATGATGATGACTCTGCCTTGGAAGGGATATTCAGAAATAATGCTTTGTGAGTTTTATTTTTTTGTCCCAGAAGTACCAGTACACTGTATTGTTACTACTCTGTCAAAATTTTAATCAGCTGATGGTAGGACATTTTTGGTGTATATCTTGCCTAATTAAATCTGCCATTTCACTCAAAAATGCATATGACTTTGCTTTGTGGCATATCTAGAGCTCGTTAAGGGATAAAATCCTTATCTGTTTGAAACTCTGTGTGAAACTCTCAGTTCCCTACCATGTTCTATAAATGTTTGTAAACTTACTGAAGACTGTAAAGTATGTTAATTTGTAAATGTTACTAATGTAATGCAATCTACTAACTTGGAGCTTTTCTCCCCAGGCGTCCGCTGAAAATGGACATATATCCAGTCGGACCATCCCAGTAAACAAATGTAAAATAAAATAAATAAATAAACAAATAAATGTACTGCAGAGCTTGAACTCTACCAAAATTCATAGCACACATTCACATACTGTTTTGTCTTCTCTGTTATGTAGGCCCCACAGCATTACACGTAAGACAATGCATAACCCACACTGAGAATTATGGGGGAAGGGGGGCATCGTCTTTCCGTAGAGCATTGGTATAAACAGAGAGCAAGAGAGGTTTGTGTTATTACATTGTTAACTTTCTGTGTAAATAACATTTTTCATACTTGATCATAACTCCCCTAGAACAGGCTTGTGCTGCTCCTCAAAATTCAGCCTCATCATTTGAGACCCAGTATGCTATGCTACATTTAGCCTCATCACTTGAGACCCAGTATGCTATGCTACATTCAGCCTCATCACTTGAGACCCAGTATGCTATGCTACATTCAGCCTCATCACTTGAGACCCAGTATGCTATGCTACATTCAGCCTCATCACTTGAGACCCAGTATGCTATGCTACATTGCTGCTCAATTTCCATCAAATGGAGGATCCAGGCAATAATGGAGGTATGTGCTCACCTTATGTTCATAGAGTGTAGTATGGCATTGTGGCCCAGCAGCACTTGTGCTATTCCACTGTTTTGGCACTGGATTACACTGTGTACATTGTTGGTTGATAGTACTAGAACTGAGAATGGAAAAGAAATGCAGGCCGTATTTCTAAGAGGTATATTGACTCATTCTCCAAGTGCTACGTGTGCCTCAGATGTAAGAAACATTGTTTTTATCTAGAAAACATTGGGCATTTTGGATATCTTCTGCATAATTCTGATGTACTATTAGGAAGTTATGAGCATGCACAGAAGGATGCACAAGTATTCCATGATGAAAAAACCTTGAAATGAAGTACTAGTAGAGATGACAGACCAGATGCATTGCAGTGGTGTCCACCTTTTAGCTGTCCAGGAAAATCACTTTGGTCTTTTCCACACCACTGCCACCTTTTATCATGTATCAACTGGCTACCAGTCAGTCTAAAAGAAATGCTGCTATTTTCCTCACAGATCTACAAAATTACCAAAATGGGACAATCTGCTCCATTAAAATCTAAACTGCACATCAAGAAAGAAGGCTGTACACTCAGAAATGTGCACAAGAAAGCTACCACTTTGGTTAAGACCTAGATTTAAAACAGCCATAGGTGAAAGGTCATTCACAAACCTTGTTCCTGAGATCTGGAACCAATTCCTGGCAAATATTTGACAGGAAAACATTGCTGATATCTCAGACCAACCGAAAGGATACTTTATGGATGGAAGCTGCCTGCTCTTGCTGGAAGGAAAATGGCTTACAACAGATACCCTACAAAAACTTTGTTTGGCATACTCAGTATCTTTGCTATGCTTATTGTTTCTGCCAGTCTTTAGAAGATGAAAACTAATTATAAAAAAATGCCCTAAAATGTGTAAAATATTTTTTTCTTTTCACTAATCAAGGACCAAGCATTCCAACGGCTTGTCAAACTATATCATGCACATTGTAATTAGTTTCCTGTAAACTCATCTGCAAGCTGACTCTTAAAGCCTATTCAGTTATATATTAGTGTAAACATCGCCTCTGTAATGTTCTTAAACATGTGTTGTAAATGTTAGTTCTTTAATGTGCTACAAACATTTGCATTGTTATAAGTTATCTTTTGTATGGACCCAAGTCATAGCTGAAAATGGTTTGGTAACAAGTCCATCTACCTGGTTATCAAAATGGTATAAATAACTAAATAAACGTCTTGTATATAACAACACTTATTGCAACATATGTCTTTTTGGAGAGTTTGATAATTGTGTAAAAATGGAATTTATAAAATCACTTAAATCACCTGCGTTTTTTCAGCCTTACCTAGTGTGTGTGTGTGTGTGTGTGTGTGTGTGTGTGTGTGTAGGTTTGCTCATAAAAGACAAATTTCAGGGTGACAAGTTGACATATTTCAAGACTGTTTATTTACTGGAATGCCATTAGTGTTTTCAGGTGAATGATGTTAACCAAAAAGGACATATAGCTGCCATTTTAGTTGATGTCCATTTCAGACTTACAAGTTTCTTTAATGGCAGAGTTTACAACATGTGATACGCACTAGAATCAAATATGAGGGGGGTCAGCATCAATGATAGAACATATTCTGGTCTGCACATGAATGATTTAGAAGAAATTAGTAGGAAGGTACACTTATTTAAGTATACTTACTGTAACAGCTGATGTTTGAATAGATCACTACTCAGGGGCGGCTCATGGCATCGGACTGCCGGACTGCAGCCCCCTCAGCTTTAAAAAACAAAATGTAAATAAAGTACCTTTTTTGCAGCAGAGATATATTTTTTGTTTTAAATAAAAATTGTTGGTCTCTCCGAGTCTGCGACTCGGAAATACGCGCATGCACACTTTAACCGCCTCAGGTTGCAGCGGTTTTAAATAGATTTTTTTTTTTGTTTTTATTGCAGCCCGGGGGAGTAATTAAGGCATCATTGTGATGCCCAGAAGTCTATGTGGTTCCAAACTGCATAGAATTGGAAGGGGCTCGGACTGCGATGTCCGCAGGCACGGCATGACGTGCTTGCTGGGTTAAATGATGCTGATTGGTTGTCACTCTCTTCCCGGGCTTTATGTGTTGGGAAAAGAGCGAGAATCAATCAGATACTCAATTGTGGGTTTGCCTTGTGGATCGATCGTGATTGTCACAGTCTGTAGTGTCTGAGTCAGTCACAGTCACATGGGATTTATTTTATTAATAATTTTCTTTTAATTTGCGATTGCATTTTATTTATTTTTTTATTTGGGCGCCGGTATACTATTTTGTCAGCTGTGCTGTTGCTGACTTGCTGTGCACCCTGTGCTGAAGACAGTGAAGATAAGAAAGAAGAACAGAACAGAAGTCAAGAAGAACTGAAGAAAGAAGAAGGAAGACAGAAAAGAAGTTAGAAGAACAGAGTGAAGAACTAAAGTAAGTATACTCTTTGGCTCCCTGATGGGTGTATGGCTGACTCATTGACTTACAGAGCTGCTTTATTTTTGTGAGGGGAATGGTAATGGATACAGACGCTGTTTTTTATGTTCATGCATCATATTTCACACCAGAGTGCAAGAGTACAGTGCTCTGTAACTGAAACCTTAACATTACTTACTGAGGACATACTTGTGCAGTACCTTCAAATATTTCCTTCAAGCAGTGTGGTTTTATAAATTTGTATAAAGTAAACCGTTTGCGTTGTTTAATGTTCCAAATTAGACTTCTATGTAACTTACTAACAGCCAGGAAAATGACTACAAAGAACTTGAAAAATGAGACTACAGTTTCCTTTATAGAAATACTGTCAAAGCTGTATGTCATAAAGAAATGTCTGCTATTAAGATGAAAACAAATAAAATGACTACACAATATAGTTGCTGAATAAAACTGAAGAACTCAGTAAAGAAATATTAATCTGTGTTGTGAAATCAGTTTATGGCTGTTTGTATATAAATATATATATATATATATATATATATATATATATATATATATATATATAAATATATATATTTCAGGGGATTATTACACAGTGTTAAGGCTATCCTAGGGGTTAGTAACCTGTGTATACCTTTTAGCTCAGGGTTTGATTTCACCAGCTTTCATTTACCTGCTGCCTGTGTGACTCTAAATGCTTCTTAATGAATGCTGATGTGCAAAAATATTTTCATTTATTTAGATTTGTTGCAATAAATTTTTATTAGAAATAACAGAGATTTGAATACATCATTTTACATGGGGATCTTACTGAAAGACTAAAATGTGATTCAGCCTACATGGTCTCACACTTCCCCAGCACCATTTAAAGAAGCACACCAGTATATGTCTGCCCATTACAGTGAAGTGGTGCAACTGGAAGACATGCAGAGCAAACTGTTCTCATGCTTACTCTTACCTTAAAGTATATTGGTCACAGTTTGCAGTTAATTTCATTTAAAGTTGTAGGCCTCATATTAAAGTTATATATTTTGACTTTCTAGCTCACTGTTTCCTCAGTTTTCTCTATAACCATACCCATAAAATGATGTCAGACTATCAACCTAATTATAACCCCTGCTTCTATGTTTTTCTTTTTTTTTGTTAGTAGGGAGTAGAGCAGATGTCATTCTATGGATGCAGTTTTTTAGGTCCATTTCTTATAAGAAGCAGGCATGATTGCTTTGCAGCTTTTCCTTCCTTTCTACTTCCATTTTGTTCTCATATGGGAATAGGGTAGACTTCACATAAAGCAGTATTTGCTACCTTCATCTTGTTTTTGTTACACACAGAAATTTGTTGGTGGGGCAAAGCCAACAAGTAAAGGGACCACACCTCTCAGCTCTCTTTGATTTGGACTCATATTTTTGCTCTTTCACTTATAAAGGTTTGGATTTTTTATTAAACCACTGAAGATTACAGTCAGTCAGTAACACTAGATATTAGAGTTTCATGGTTCTTATTGTTCTGAAAAATGAATGATGTTGCAAAAAGTGTCATTCTATTATTTTTTAAAGTGAATTAGAGTAATATTTTAAAAAGTACTTGATTTGGATTTATATCTTTCAAGAAAGTTTCTGGCTGCAGAGTGCAGAGCATTTATTTGATTTATTTGGGATGTCTGGTATTCTGAACTAAAAATAATACATAATGTTTTGGAGTTCTAACTAGTACAATATTTTTATTCTAGTCAGTAATGATTTTTATTTGAGTGGTTAGCTACAGATTGAACTATTTTCTTGTTTGTTTGTTCTACTGTGTGTAAATGATCCCTGGGACTCAATAAACACCATGTAGGCTTTGCACAAAGCCTACATGGAGTTGCGATGTGCACGATGGTGTGTGGCAAGCAGCTGTGCGCAATGAATATTCATGCTATTCACTGCATTTAATTGAGATTTCATGGCTGGCAACAGTATTGCCAGCCAGGAAGTGTACATGAATAGCACTCCTGTTTTAAATCAGAGCACTGACGGTGTGTGGTTTTGCATGGAATGCCACAATGATCATTAGGGCTTCACAGATAGCTCTCAATTCCTTATTGTAAGACATCTGGACAAAGGCCAACATAATTGTGGGACAATGACCCAGAAATAGGGAGATATTTGACATATATAGGTGCTGTATAGAAATGTGCTAGAATAACCAGGGGTTTGTGTTGTTAAGATATATGTTCTGAAGGATTTGAAGAATCAAATCAAATGTATGTAATATTGATTCACATCTGTCCTGAGATTATCTCAGCGATATGGCAAAAAGCCATAAATTTGATAAGAGCACATCTGGACATTGTGTGACAATCTGGACAGTGGAGAAATATAAATGTTAAGTATATGCTCCCATCACAGTACAGGACAGTGTATCTACAGTGCAGAGTATTGTGATATCCCATTCCTGGCATTCTGTACTGAAGTTGTGTAAATGATCTGTAATGGTACATGGACTGCCATGTAAAATAAACAGGGGAAGTGTGTGTATTGAATAGGGACACACAGATGAATTGCAGGAATGAACACAGGGAAAGAGGACAGGTGAAACAACCTAATATACAGCCGATGAGGGCATGTCAATGGAAGATGGTTGTAGCAGTAACACCAGTCACATTTCATGTTGCTCTGACTCTTTTGCACAGGGACCTTGGCAGTAAAATGTATGGTGGTAACACAAAATTTTATTCTAGCAACTTTCCAAGATTATACAAGCAATGTTTAATGTGTCCCTGGTTTTTGGCCAATAAATTTGGCTTTTTCCATATTTCTTGTGCTGCAAAGTTGAGATGCAGTTGAGTACTGAGTACATTTTACAAGGAGCTGAGAGCTGCAGGGGAAGAGAAGTTTAGTGCTGCTTATGCTAAGTCAGCTTGCATTGTTAATAGCACAACACGTTGTGTACTTGCTTTTGATGCAGAAGGTTGTTGGTTCTACTCCCACAAGGGGTGAATACTGCCGTACTGAAAAAGTTAAGATACTAACTATGAGCCTGTTATCAGTTTGCCATCCATTTCTTATTGCAATATCATTTTTAATGTAATATATGCAATGTATTCCTCAGGGGCATCAGACACTTTATTTTTTGATGAAACCATGAAATATAAAGGTGTTTGCTAGCAGCAACCTCTTCATTAGTTACAGATTTATTTAATGTGGAATTATTTAGATGACTTTTACTTCTTCAGAGATTGTGCATATTTACTGATAATGGTGGACTGTAGAAGTTTGAGTAGACTTTTATGATGGAAATGTTCTGAACTTGGCAGTTTTGTCATTATGGGTGCATGCATTTTGTTTCATTGTTTACTGGAAAGATGTTCTGAATTGGGCAGTTTTGTCATTATTGGTGCATGCGCTTTGTTTCATTGTTTACTGGAAAAATGTTCAAAACAATAGGAAGGTGTATCAAAGAGCACATGTATGTTTCATATGCAAGGGGCCTATGATTTGAAAACAGCCCAGAATTTATCTGTATCTGCCACTGGTAATATGTATTTTCTTTGAATGTGGGTTTCAATGCTGTTTCAATGAATGTGAGTTTCAAGGGCAGAGAAGTTTTAACGCCAAGTTTGTTTAGCAGATGTCTTAGTGTTTGTGCTGTAAAATGCAAAATAAAACTTTCAAATGAAGTCCAAATCATCATAGAAGTAAATCAGTATGCACATTAGTGTTTATGGTAAATGGAGTGAAATAGCCAAGTAATGGATCATTGGAATGGCTGAAATAGCCAAGTAATGGATCATTGGAATGGCTGCAAGGGAAGGCTCCATTCAGCCATGATTTTGTGAGGAGGAAGGGAGGCAAACTTAAAGACAGTCCCAGCTGAACTATACCTCCCAACTGTCCAGATTTTCAAAGAATGAATAGATTTGTGCTTCTTATTTTTGGTTTGTTCCTCATAAAATTTGTGGTTTTCTGGCAAATCATTTAGGAATTAAGTCACTAAATAATGACACACTGAATTTCAGACTTCATAACCTTCAGAAAAATGCATGCTAAAGTAAGACCTGTTCTATCATCTGTCTCAGTTTATACAAAAGCAATTTTTAGTACTGTTTATATGTTCCCCCAATATATTTGGCCTTGCCCAGATTTATTGCATTAACAGGTTGAGAGGTACATGCAAATAAATTGCTTTATAGAATTAAGCATAGCCAAACCTCTCAACTGTCCCTGATTTTGGCTCAAAATGTTGCTCTTCCCCCTAATAATCCCTCCGCAAAATAGCAATTTTGGAAGAAAACATGGAGGGTTTACCATTAAGAAATAACTGTAATAATCAGAGTTATAGATTACTTTTATTTCAGAAATGCATGTAGATTCTTTTATTTTGTCAGCTGCTCAAGTTAGCAGTACTACTATTAAAGTGTCCCTTCTTTGACAGGTTCCCAGCTGAATTGTGTGGCTATTTTATATTTTTACATCATATTTTTGGTCCATTTTTCATAAAATTGTGTTTTTTTTTGGCAAATTAATGACAAATCATTAAAGACTGAAGTTAGAAAATAATGACAGACATTTGAGTTTCAAATTTCATGACATTCAGAAAATTCATACTAATACAAGGCCTATTCTATTATCTTTCTAAGTTAATAAGAGCAATATTTTAAAAATTGTCCTTATTTTGGGGCCTTTGTCCCACTTCTTTGTATGGCTTTGTCCAGATTTCTTGCTCTGAGGTTGAGAGGTATGGAAAATGTGTCAGGGCTATCACAGTCAGCCAGAGACATTTCAAATTGTGACATACTTGTTGCACCCCACTCCCCCATGTAGTGACTCTGGATATGTCAAAGCAAGGCAAAGAGTAGTTATGCAGTGTAAATGTGCAGAGTATCCCCCCATCCAAGGTAGACACAAGTACTAGAGTGGCTTTTCATCTGTCCTTGATTTTTGCAGAATGGTCTGGTTTCTGTCATATTTTTTGTGCTGTTGATTTATGCTTATTACTCAAAGTGCCTGTTGCTCTGTGTTTAAGTAGCAATACTTTAATGACCATTAGGTAAGCTTGGCTGAGATCATAAGATGCAAGTAAGCTTTAATAAGCATACTGTTAAAGAATTGCCAACATTGAAAGCCTTTCTGTTGTTGCCATGTAGAGAATATTTAACTAGATAATCTATAAGCCTTGGGTATTGAAATGCATATGACAGTATTTTTAATAAAGGACAGGATTACATTATTTTAAGAAGCTCATTACACTTGGAGACTTCTAGTCATCTCTGCAGGCTTTACCCGTAAACTAAACAGAATGCCAATCGTGTGATCCATAACCTGTACAGTAATCCTTTTAAGCAATGTATCTTGAGCTTATTTCTTGTTTGCTTTTTGTTTTTTACTTTGATCATGTTTTCCCCATGAAACAAGTAGATAGTTGTCAGGCAGTAGGTCTTTTTTTGGATAAGAAACATTTTTACAAGTGGGGGCATCAGAGATTTCTACTTTCAGCATGTTACTTGGTACTTTAATAAAGCTGAATATAAATTATAATTAGAACTGCAGTGCAAGAAGTGGTTTGAGTTGAGTGCTGCTTGTTTTTCCTATACTTGATTTTGACTGGCATTCCATTAATGTATTTAAAAAGTAATTTATTTGTTCATGCCTCACAACCTTTTTGTTTCCATCTAGATATTACGTAAGCTGTCATGCAGCCAATGCATTGAAATATTTTTTATTCTTCTACACTTCATTTTGTCTTAATTGGACTCTCATAATGACAGTTTGGCACCCAGGGCAGTGTATTTAGTTAGTTTTTGTGGTTTTGAGCATAGCTCCTCCCCTTTCTAGTTGGCCACACCCCTTCCCATTGACCCCACCCATTCAGCTGTCTCCTGCAGCCCCCCTTTGATTTGAAGTCACCATCCGCCACTGTCACTACTGCAGTAACCTTAGTGAAGGATCAGACCAGACAACCAGCTTTCAAAGCTTTATGGCATCTTCTTCACAACCTAGCCACTACCCTGCATGAGAGAAACAGAATAAAATCAATGGCTCATGTGTCACAAATTAAGAGTTTTCCTGAAGGTTATAACCTGTCCAGATAGGAACCATACTAATAAAAATCTCACACTTTGTCATAAAAATAACAAAAATTGTGGAGGTAGAGGGAGGGTACGTATACTGTACTATGTTCATCATTAAGTCACTATTGCAGTAGCCTGAGCTATATGGGATGAATATGAGAGTTTAGAAAACAAAGGAGGCCGAAGATGGTTTAGAGTCCAGAAGTACCTGGATAGTAGTCATAGAAAATCCTGTTCTTACTTAGAGAAGGAGTCTAGTTTGTAGGGCTTGGTAAACGTGTGTACTGATGATAAGGCTGCTGCCTCTAATATGTTTGTAGAGTCCACTCTTTTCCAAAATGCCATAGAAGCAGTTCAGTCCCCAGGAGAGTGGGCCCTGACTTTACTCTGAAGTGTCTTGTTAAAGCAATAGCACGAGACAAGTATTTAGAAATTATCTGTTTTGACAGACTGCTTGTTCTTTCTCTTACCTTCAAAGGAGACAAACTGCTGATTGGTAATCCTGAAGATTTTTTCCTGGCAGTTTAGTATCTCACTTTTCTGTGGACATCCAGACTATGCAAAATTCTTTCTCCCTCATTTTAGGCTTTGGAAAGAAAACAGGGAGATGAATAGCCTGACTTAGTGTAAAAAAGAAGGATTTGTTCTCACAGTTACCCTATGTTTGAAAAAAATAAGATAGGGATGACTCACCATAAGAGCTTGTAACTCAAATACTCTTCTTGCAAATTCAGAGCTGCCAAGATAAGAACTTCAAATCAGCCTCATGAACAAGTTCAGAAGGAAACTGGAAGTTTTTCCCGATCAAAATTAAGATTCTCAAGATTGAGCCATCTACCGTCTATTAGGGCAGGTATGTAAAACCCCTTTCAAAAACTGTTTCACTTGAGGTAGGGTAGAAAAATGGGATCTAAGAGCAGAGAAGCATTTATGACAATTAGTAAGAGTGGAAAGAGGATAGCAACTCATACAAATACTGAAGAATCACAGAAGCCTGCAACATAAACGAATCCTAGTTCTTGGTTTGACACTAATTAGAAAATCTTTTCTGCTTATTCAAATTTAAATTTCTCATAGCAGATTTATTTGCCTCCTTTAACACTTGCTGCAGAAAAAAAAATTGTATTTTGGCTTTTTCCAGTTAGGGGTTGCCACAGCGGATCACCGGTCCACAGATTGATTGGCAGTAGTGCTTTTTACAGTGTTGAGTTGCCAGCCCAGCACCCAATCTTCACAGAAAGCACACACATAAACGCATGCACCTACCTGCATGTCTTTAAAACTCACTCGATTGCAGGGAGGACATGCAGTCTCTGCACAGAAGAAGCTCCAGCTGAGAACTGAACCAGAGAACCTCTTGCTGTGAGGTGACAACGCTAACTTCTGCACCACTGCAGCTGGTTAATACTTGCTGCATATCCTCAGAAAAAAAGGTACCTGAAAGATACAAATAAGAAGAAGGTGAAGGTTGGGGTGTATCAAACAACTCCTGTCCTGTGCTAGTAAAGCCATTCTGTAAGGCAGCTTGTGATAATTGGCTTTGGCCATTTTAAAAAGAAGGGAGAGCCACAGTTGCCTGGGCCTAAAAGGAGCCTCCACCGTTATCTTTGGGGACTACTTCTTTATCATTAGACGAACCCTAGTTATAAGAGGAAAGGGTAGAGAAGCATACAGGAGCATTCCTGACCATGAGAATGAAAAGGCATCTGTCTTCTAGGCCTGATTGTAAGGTTTTCTGGAGTAACATTTCTCTAAGTGCTAATTAGTTGTGGGTGGAGTCAAACTGATCTACTTCTGGAGTTCCCCACAGCTGGATCAATCCCTAAAAAGTCTCCTGGGTTCAACCTCCATTTATGAGGGATTGTCCTGGTCTTGTCAGCTTGTCTGCAACAATGTTTTGCTCTAACACTGGGGTGTCCAACAGGTGGTCCACTGGCCAAAATCTGGGCCACTGAAGCGTTATATGTGGGGTGAGGCATGAACCAGAACTGTAAAGACATGTAAAGTCTTTATTTTAGTCTAGAAGCATTGTAATTGTGCCCTGTCACTTTCAAAGTGACTTCCCAGCACACATCAGTGTCACCACGTGAAGCACATTGAGGAAATAATCATTTTAAATGTAAGTATTGTTTGTGTGTGTGTGTGTGTGTGTGTGTGTGTGTGTGTGTGTGTGTGTGTGTGTGTGTGTGTGTGTGTGTGTCACAGAGAAAACTAAGTGCGAGCGTGTTTGCTTGTATTTGTATGCATGCAGTGTTCGTATATAGGATGTGTGCAGAAGTGATGTGTGCTTGTCTGAAGTTACAAATAGTGTATGTGGATGTATGTATTCATAATTAGATATAACTTAAGTCTGTAAATGTTTTCTTGTCTGTATGTAGTTTTCAAGTATTAGTTTGTTTCCACGAGTGGTGTGCTTGTGCGAAGTATAAAAGCAAATTGACACTGTGTGTGAGCATGTAATACTGCTCAACCTGTAAACATCAAATATAAGGACAAAGACCCTTTAAAAGTAGATACATAACTCTTCTCACCTCCAACAGGAATGTGGAATACTACTCATAAACACATTGAAATAACAGAGTAACAAAAATAGTAGAAAAATATAAGCACATTATTAAAAAGATAGTGAACATTACGGATTGTACTGCAGAATTGTACCACACAAGCTCATTTATTTTTGCTGCTGCTAATAGGAGTTTTAAGATGTTCATAGGTTCATAGGTTTATACCAGGCTATCTGCCCTAAGGCATTTATAAGCCTAGCCCAGAGTTTTGTGGCTTACGCCACCCCTTTTGTTAAAAAATACTGTGCCCATTAGTTTGTTGTGCCTCTGTCCAGCAGTGACACAGAGATGATTCCCGGGGTAAACCTTCTTGAACAGAGCCAGCGAGGTGCTCTGCCTCACATGGAGATTTTATTCCACAGCATAGGAGTCTCTGGGTGACAAATCTATCCCTCCAGCATGTCCTATTTATATCAGTGCTAAGGTTTAAGTCGCGCTTGCTAGTGGATCTGGTAGATTTGGATTTTTGAGGTGGAGCATGTCCATTAATTCATGGCCTTGTATGTCAGGCACAGGTCACCTCTGAGCAGGCGATATCACGACTGAATAGAGCTGGAGTTTCTTCAGTCTGGCAGCATATGACAGATTTTGGAGTCCTTTATCCTTTTGGTGAGGAACTTTTGGGGTCTCCAATTGCTGCAGGTGTCGGGTGAGATACATCCATCATTGGTCTGATAAGTGAAGAGTACAGGAGAACAATGACCTCACTTGATCTGGATGTGAATCCTTCATGATCAGGTGGGCAATGTAGAAGGTCTTTCTAACCACTTTAGCAATGTGAGTGTCAAAATAAACAGGTCCCTGATAACCTCTTCTGTGCTTAGTGGATTGCCACCTATATGGTAGCTTGACTATATATTTTTTGGCATTTAACTTCAGGCCATGGCTCTGGCACCAGCTATCAGCTTCCGTGAGACCCCTCTGAAGGATATCTGTGTCCGATGTACTTTCCACTATGGCGCCCAGTTTGCAGTCATCTGCAAACTTTGTCAGCCATAGTCCTCCTATGTTTGCCTGTACTTCTGAGAAGTAGATGAACAGGGGCCAAGGACTGAGCCCTGGGGACAGCTTGGAGTCTGACATGGCGACAGCTACTCTAACCCTGTGGGTTCTGTCCTTTAGCCAGTTTGCAACCCATCTTGTGACATATGGGTTTACATTTAAACTGGTAAGTTTCTCTATAATACCCGAGTGAGGTATTGTGTGTCTAGCTTGCAAGGTCAAGGTAGGCTGTATGGACTGCCTTTCCTCATCAATGGCCTTGGTGACTGTTTCAAAGAAGTCGACCAAGTTCAAAAGGCATGATCTGCCCTTGACAAAGCCAAACTGGGTCAGGTCCAATGTCTGCAAGTCCCTATGTCTTTGTTTATAAGTTCCATTATGATCCTCTCCATAGCTTTGCAGACCAGGCTTGTTAAGCTTATGGGGCGTAATACCAGGGTCCATAGAGGCAGAGTGGGACCACAGTTGCCGTCCTTGGGCACGTATCCTGTGGTAAGGCTAAGATTAAACAGCTGCCTTATGGTTTAGTTCCTCATTGCGTTCATGTAGCACACAGCTGGGGACACCATCGGGTCCCATTGATGCTGTGTTTTTAGCTTTAGAGCGAGCAGCTTTCACCTGTGCATTTGAGATGTCTGGGAGGCTACGGATAGTTATCTCTCCTTTTGGGGGAGAGGGGTGAAGTTTGCACTGAACCTGTCTGCCAGTATGTTGGCAATGTCTGTGGGTTCAGTGATTTTTGTATCATTTTGGACTAATTCTGAGCATATTTGGGAGTTTCCACCCAGGTTGCTAACATAGCTGCCTTATGATTGTCTTTTGAATCTATGGCAATTTTCTCTCAAAGTTGGCCTTGGATGATTTTATGAGTGCTCTTATTTTTTACTAATAATGATCAAAGGTGTCTTCTTTTTGGATTTTGCTCTATCATGTAACAGCTTTCTCCTCTTATTGTAAAGTTTGTTTATGGCTGGGGTCCACCAGACTAGTCTTGGTTTTATTAGGGATTGCCTGATCCATGCAGTCCTGGAGGTGTTTGTAGAAGGCAATTGTGGTTTCCACTGGTTCGGGGCCTTGAAGGATACCACACCAGTCTTGAGTAGTGTGAAGTTTGCTTTAGAGAAGTTCTTCACTGTGGTCTTTTTTGTTTGGGGTGGGGGTGGGATACTCTACAAAAGGGCCTTACAGAAACAGATGCTTGGTGCCAGAGCCATGGGCTCAAGCTCAATGCCAAGAAATGTATTGTTATCCCCTTTGGGAAAAAACATGTATCCATGAATTACCATATAGGTGGCAGTACACTAAACACAGAAAGTGTGATAAGAGACTTAGGGACACAGGTGGACAGTGGTCTCACCTTCGATAACCACATTGCCACAACAGTCAGGAAATCCTTCTATGTGGCACACCTCATCACGAAGGGCTTTTCATCCAGAAAAAGGAGGTCATTGTCCCACTGTACTCATCCTCATTAGACCCATTATAGAATACAACGCCCCATTTGGTATGTACCTCTCAAGACATCTGCAACAACTGGAAAGGCCTCAGAAATACCTCACTAAAAGAATCACAGGCCTAAAGCAGATGCCCGGCGCTGACCGCCTTAAAAACTCCAGCTATACTCTGTGGCCATGTCAAACCCAGAGCTGTTGGACATGCTACACTTAAAGAAATCACAATCCCTCAGAGCTGGATCTAAACCTTGTCATCACAATAAACAAAACATGCTGGAGGAATAGGTTCCTGACCCAGAGACTCCCCAGACTCTGGAATAGATTGCCCATACATGTCAAGCAGAGTGCCTCTTTGGACCTCTTCAAGAGGAACCTTGACGATTGGATGGGAGCCCAGGGATCACGTCAGTCGCCCTGCTAGACAGGGGTCCAGGAAAGTAAATAATGTGGGAAGAAATAGCCAGGGAATTGTTATGGCTAGGCTTGTATAGGCCCTAGGGCTGATAGCCTAGTACCAACCTATGAACCTATGAACCTATGAACCTATGTGGATATCCAGTGAGATTAGTTTATGATCTGATCTCACCAATGAGGGATATACTTCCGGTGTGGAGCATTTTGTCCCCATGTTTGTGATGATGAGATCTAGTATATTTTCTCCTCTTGTGGGAACAGTGACTAGTTGTTCCATGGCATTTGAATTTATGTGTGTCTCCTTTATAGGAACAAATGTAAAATATGTAGATTTTAATGATGAGTAATGCAAAATTCTACTACACAAGTCATTTACTTTTACTGCAAAGAACGGTATATGTAAGATGTGTGTTCACCTTTTTTAAATTATTGGGGCCACCAGTATGTTCATGTAAAGTGATTTTCTGTGTACTGGACATATTGAAAATTACACATGAAACTTCTGCGAAGGAGTAAATCTAACCTGGAATTAGTAATACTGCAAAAAGGAGACATCATGTGTAGGCCTAAATCAGACCAAATAATTGGTATACATCTCCAAAATAGGGACATTTCAGAAGTCCGGTGCATGTGGTTGTCTTTGGTTGTATGCACGTGATGGTAGTTTGATTTTTGCTTGCAGGAGTGATGTGTCAACTGCTACTGACTCTGTGTAGTGTGCTTGTGTGTACACATGCAAATTGTTTAAAGGTAATGAAGCCTCTGTTGGGAGTGCATGCTAGTTGACAGGGCTGCTAGGGGTCTCTGGAATTTTATTTTTCAAACATCTGATACTCTGACAATTATAGTACACTATCGGTTACAATATTGTTGAAAATGAGACATGTCCAGATTTTTGCCTCCTTTCTAATCTCTACCTCACAAAATGTGTGCATTCCTGACAAATGTCACAATAAAAAAAAAAGAAAAGGAGCTTTTCTCTACGAGAGCAAGAAAGAGAACATTTAAAATACTTGCTGATTCGACCCATCCGGTCCACAACTGGTTCTTACAACTTGCGTCTGGAAGGAGGTACCGCATCTTCCACTGTAGGACTACCAGATTCAGGAACAATTTGTATCCTACAGCTGTGAGACCTATTAATACAGACACCAACCATAATACATGATACACTGAAGCCTTTTTTTCATTTACTCCTGCTGCTCAGAGCAGTTACCGCCAGCATTACTATTATGTAATATGATGGCTATACTGAGTCACGTCTAAGGCTAACAAGTGCAATATGGTAACTAAACAGCTGGTATTCACTAGTCTATATTTATTCTCTATCTTAACAGTGTAGAGGGTGTAGTGGTGGGTATATATTTATTATTTATCACTGGATAATGAGTATTGAATGTGGTTATGTAATGTAAACTACCTCTTGCATGACATGCATGTAATTTACCACTCTATGTTATTTGCACTGCATTTTGCTTGTGAGCTGACATTTGTAATTTCATTTAGGCTGCACTTGTGTGGTCCTAAATGACAATAAAGTTTCTTTGAATCTTTGAATGTTTGAATACAGCTTTAGAAGATGAGAGTGCAAGGGGTGGATGGTTCACAAGTGTAGTAGGTTTCCATTTTTTGCCTCATTTTTAGTCTGCACCTCATAAAATTTGTATTTTTCCTGGCAAATGGAGGACTCAAGTCAATAAATGTTAGACATATGAGTTTCAGAGTCCTGATGAAGGCAGTAGTGCTTGGGGAGGGGGTTCATAAGTGTAGCAGGCATGCCCAAATTTTTGCCTCAGTTTTTGTCTATACCTCAACATTTGGGATTTTCAAACAAATGGAAGGTTGGAGTCACTAAATGTTGGACAATTGACTTGCAGAGTTAATGATACTCAGTAAATGAATGCTTGTAAAGTTTGCTTGAACTGGAAGTGTGGAGGTAGGTGCAGCTTTCAGAACTAGCTTTGCAAAATGTTTGTATTTGTCACCAACTCCGCAAAATGTCTTTTAATTTTGTCGCATTTTCCCAGTACCTCAAAAAACTGATATCTGGTAAATCATTGATTAAAGTGCTCTTGAAGAGGATGAGAAGGCAGTGGAGGTGGGGTTCAAATTGGTGCAGACATGTTCATAAAGTGTTTCTGGCATATATTGCACAGAACTTCTCAGAATGTTAATATTTCTGTTTCACATTGTTGGTCGATTTCTCATAAAATGTGGTTTTGGCGACCACGGTGGTGCAGTGGTTAGCATTGTCACCTCACAGCAAGAGGTTCTCCGGTTCAATCCTCGGCTGGGGTGCCTTCTGTGCGGAGTCTGCATGTCCTCCCTGTGGTCGCGTGGGTTTCCTCTGGGGGCTCCGGTTTCCTTTCACATCCCAAAGACATGCTGCAGGTGTATTGGACACTCTAAATTGGCCCTAGGTGTGAGTGCGTGTGTGTGTGTGCCTTCTGGGGAAGGTTGGGCGTCGGGCTGGCAACTTAACACTGTAAAACTCCACTGTCAATCATGAGCGGACAGGTGATTCGCTGTGGTGACCCCTAACTGGGAAAAGCCGAAAGAAGAAGAAGAAGAATAGAAGATTGAAGTTAATAAAAGTCATTCTTTTGGGAAAACTGCAACTGTTATCCCTCTCCACAAGTGTGGCTTAGCAACATATCATGGGAATTATAGACCCATAAGACTGACTGCAAGGCCATGAAATGTATCATCATGGACCTCATAAATAAAGCCAAAGTTGGCCTCCAAACCCTTGAGCCAACCCAGTTTAGCATTGCAAAGGGTCAGTCATGCCTGTTAAACCTATTAGACTTCTTTGAAAATGTGACCAGGGCCATAGATGAGGGCAAGTCTGTGCACACAGCATATCTGGACTTGGAGAAGGCCTTTGACATAATCCCTCATTCAGGCATTATTGACAAACTCAACCACCTAAATGTGAACCCCTTTGTTCTTAGATGGGTTGCAAATTGGCTCAATAACCATAAACATGCAGTTAAATTGGGTAACTCCACCTCAACCAGCAGACCTGTCATCAGTGGGGTTCCACAAGGGTCAGTATCGGGCCCCCTTTTATTTGGTATTTACTTTTCTGAAGTTCAGGCCAAAACAAAGGGGCTGTGGCTGACCAAGTTTGCTGATTACTGCAAACTGGCTGTGATCGTTAAATCCCCAAATGATGTCAGTGTACTCCAAGAGGGGCTTATACAGACCAACAATTGGTGCCAAAGCCATGGACTCAAACTAAATGCAAAACAATGCATCATCTTCCCCTTCGGTAAAAGCAATGTCCCTACTAAATATCAAATAAATAATAGTAGTTGTAGTAGTAAGGGATTAAGGCACAAAAGTAGAATATGACCTAAACTTTGACCACATGTGTCCACTGCAGTAAGAAAGGCATTCTATGTCACACATTTGATTAGCAAAGGCATAGCTTCAAGAGCAAAAGACCACCTATACTCAGCCCTTATCAGCATACCTCTCAACCGTACCAAATTCCTCGGCATTTACCAGTTTTGAGGTCCAAATAATGGGGTGCCATGAATTTCTGATTGGCCCCCTTTATTCCTGATTCTTTCCCGGCTTTTTAAAAAAACTTTTTTTTTCCCCTCAGCAATTTTCTGCTGATATCATCACATGCAGAGGCATGCGCGATGACATCAGCGTTGTGAGTAGCCTTCCAGCCTGTCAGAATTAGACTGAGGACCCAAGGGGTGTGAATGACTCATTGGCTACTCCCCGCTGTACTTTATGTTTTTGGGCGGCAACATGTTTAAGAGAGTAGTGTTGGTCTGGGAGATGGATTTTTGCAGCCAGCAGCTAAGTTAAAAGCAAGCACAGTACTGATACTGTACAGGCAGTCAGAGGCAGCAGAGTTACTTAGTTTAGAGAGGGTCGGGTCAGGACTCTGGCACTGGACTACACACATTAATTAGAGCTTGAGCAGTTTGAGTTACAATCAGTGACAGTTGGCAAGGCTACCCTGTTCCCAAGCAAGCTGTTCGACTGACTGTTTCAGACTTCAGTGCAGCAAGGGACCAGGCATTAGCAGCAGTCAGACTTGGGTCAGAATGGCGGTGCGAGTGCGACAGACAGACATGAAGAAATATTTTACTTCTTCCCCCAGGTCCTCCTCCACATCCGGGTAAAAAGATTAAAAGAATAAAGAATTGCTATTTGCAAACCAATGCTTGCCCTGAGCAAAATTTCTTTATTACACAGTCACGGGGACAGACAGCTTATTCCAAATGGGCTCTAGTTCAGATCTCCAGGTCTCATCACCTGGTAAGATATCTTATTGTTCAACACAGAGGTCATTCTCTGTAAACTGTATTCAGACAGCTAACTGAGCTAAAACACAAATAAAACAGGACTGAAAATGGAAAAGAAGTGAAATACGTGTCAGAGAGCTGAAGGACACTGACAGTCATTCTGTTTTTGTTAAAGGAATAGTGCTTATTTCTGAGATTGCTCTATTATTAAAAAAATCTAATCTACTCACTGGAGTCCAGGACTGTACACTTCCATTTTTTCATTAAAAGTACTAATGAAACACTACGTTTGGCTTACTGGTCTGTACCATCCTAGTGGTTAGCATTATATTTAGCATGATTTCTAATGGTAGACTGAAAAACTGGTATTCATGAGTTTGACCCAGCTCTACTGACTTTTTTCTCTGCATTCATTAATGAGCTTTTCTTATTTCATTATTTGTTTGATTTTATGATCATACCAGAAACACTAAGTTATATGGGTGCCATCTTCCAGTATTTTTGGATACTTAAATGTTGCCTTCTGTGTTTACACTGTGATAATTTGTTTGTGGGTATAAGTTGTTGTGTCCTTTTCACATTAGTAGTGTTTTACATTTCATAGTAGGAATCTCCAAAACCTACTACTATGCCATCACTTGTAATGTGTCATGATATTTTTGAATTTATAACAGCATTTGGAGAGAGAGAGAGATATTGTACTAGGCTTCACAATCTGGAGGTAATTTTAGCATATCCATTTCTGCTTATGTAAACCTTCCAGAGAATGCCAACACAAGTAAAAACAGAATCTACAGAATATTTATGTTTTAATTTATACACCATTATAAGCTCTCTGGTGAGAATCACAGGTATTTCAACTACATATCAATTGTGCTGTATTGGGATGAGATGGGATGGAGCAGTCCTGTATTTTTCTTGAGTCAACTCTCTTGTGGCCAGTCTTCAACCCAAAGATATAATTGTTAATTCTTTGTCAGAGAAACTACATTCTAGAAAAATCCCATACATCTACAGATCAGCATGCATGTTTCTGATATATATCGGCAGCTTCTGCCACATCAGAATTATATTGCGCAAAATTGTCATTTATTTATTTATTTTATTTATTTAACATTTGTTTACTGGGAAAGTCCAACTGGACACAGGTCCTTTTTCAGCAGAGGCCTGGGGAGAAAAGCTCCATGAGTAACAGTACATTTTCATGCACACATTACAATAATCAAAAAGTATAAAGTAAACAAAATGTAGGATACATAAGAACATACAAATCTGTTACATCTTGACAATAAAACCTACGCTTTGAACATAGCTAGTACTATTTGTAAAATATGACTTATGTCAAGATATAAGGTTAAGAGAGGTCGGTAGGAACAAAGGATTAAACACCGGGGGAGAAGTTTGATATGTTTTGGGTATACTGTGATGTATCAGAGCACTCATGAGGGGTTAGTGCAGGAACATAGCCACTTATTTTTTAGATAAGCTTTAAGTGATGGTTTAAAGTGGTTAGTGGATGGGACTGAGAGAATGAAGTTAAAAAGGGAGTTCCATTTAAGAGATGCATAGTTGGAAAATAAAGATTCTCCTGCAGTGTTGCTGGCCTTGGAGACGGTGAGTGAGTTCTTGTTGTTAGAGTGAAGTGGTCTGCTGGAACTGTAAGGAAGGATGAGATTTTGTAGTGCAGGGGTTTTAGCTGGTTGTGTTACAATTTTGTGAGTTAGAGAGAGCTGGTTTTAAAGTCTAATATTGGGAACTCAAGCCAGTCTAGTATCCTTAAAGCTGTACAATGATGTGTTCTATATGGGCAGCCAGATGCAAACTTAGCAATTTTATTATAACATGCTTCTAGCTTAGATAAGTCAGTTTTCCTTAGATTAGTTAAAATTGGAGTGGCATATAGTAAAGTGGAGAGCAGATGGGTTTGTGCTAATGTAATTTTGGCCATTGTGGTCAGGAACCTTTTGTGCTTATACAGACTTCCAAGTTTCTTATGGACTTTTTATAGTTAGGGAGACATGCAAGTCAAATTTTAGAGTATTGTCTATCTCTACTCCAAGAAGCTTTGTATGGGTTGTTGGGGAGATCACAGTATTGTCTTTGGCTAATATGTTAAATGTTGGATATGAGACAGATGTCTTGTTAGGTTGGAAGAGTAATAATTTAGTTTTGTTTGGGTTCAGAATTAGATGGGAATTGGCTAACCATGTTTCAAATTGGCTAACCATGTTTCAACAGAAGTGAAGGATTCCTGTGTTTGTGAATGAAGAGTTGATAGAGAAGTGGCAGCACAGATAAGTGTTGAATTATCTGCATGCTGTATTATAGAACCTTGTGGAGTAGCTGTGTGTTGATTATTAGTAAAGAGTGAGAAAAGGTGAGGGCCCAAGATAGATCCTTGGGGGGCACCAATGGATAAAGGAGGGAGTGGAGATAGGTCACCCTGCCATAGAACAGATTGTTGATGGCCAGATAAATAGTTATGAAACCATGCTGTGGCAGATGGTGAGAAGGATAGTTCAGTTAGTACATCTATTAGTTTGGAATGGGAGACTATAGCAAAAGCTTTTGATAACTCTAGAAAGATGGCAGATACAAAGTTGTTGTTATTCCTGTAATAGTTTATGGTATTAGTGAAGGATAAGAGAGCTGTAGTGGTACTATGTGATGGGCGAAACCCATGCTGAGTGTTTGCGAGAAGGTCATTTATTAGTAAGAATTTCATGACCTGGAGATGAATACACGTTTCGAGTAGCTTAGAAAGAGGTGAAAGAATAGCAATTGGTTGATAGTTTGTCAGTTCTGTGGACGGTCCCCCTTTATGAAGTGGGATTACATGGGAAATTTTCCACAGTTGAGGGACCTTGTTTTTGGGAATGGATCTGTTTATAAGGATTGATAATGGGAAGGCTATAGATTCAAATGCAATTTTGAGGTATTCACTGGGTAAGTTAAATTTGACTGGCAAAGGAAAATGCCCTTTTTTGGTTTTAAGGAGTAATATATTTTGGGTGAGTAACTGAAGTGGTATATACCCTCTTAGCAGTGCTAATGAGACAGTTGTATGTATGATAGAATTAAAAAAAAAACATGGACTGGCTCATTCCATGAATACAAAATCAGCACTGCTGCACAAAACTCCTGCCTTCAAGGTCGTTATTTTATTTATTTGTTTGTTAACTGGGTAGACAGGCTTTTCCTTGATCCCTTTTCAGAAACATCTCAGGCACGGCCATGTTACGCCATCAACAATATTAACAGAAATGAATAATAAAGGTTACGTAAAAAATAAAAAATACAAATGAGTAGGTTATTCTCATTTTCTAAAAGGGGCTATTAAAACTATTGATTTCTGTTACACCTTAAGGTCACAACATTTTCCCATGTTTCACACATGATCTATAGCTATAAGCATTGTCTAATAATAAAACTACTTTTTTTTTCCTTTTCCCCCTATTTTGTACATGGGAGGGGGCTAAGCTTACCATGGTTGAATCAAAGATAACTGTAAGAAATCCCTAGTAGCATGTGACTCTCAAGACTCTGTCTGAATTTTGCACTCCTGTTGTATCATAAAAAATGTTTGCTGCAAATACACAATGGTTGCTAGGCAATGGGCATCCAATATCCACAGATGTCATAGTGTTAGTGTGTGTGGTCTGCATAGTAGTTTTATTGTGCCTGAGATGATGCATTCAAATTGTAGAATTAATATAGTAAAGATCCAAGCATTAAGTTGTTAGAATTTGTTTGATTGTTTTATATGTGTGTAGTAGTAAGTAGACTAGTACAAGTAAATTTTATTTTTATATAAGAGAATTTTATTTTATTTTTATACAAGTTCAGAGTTTTATGTTAATAATATGAATGAAACAGTCTTGTTCTGGCTGAAGTGCTGCCGCACACAGTTAATTTTATTTTTATAAAAGAATATTGTATTTTAGTTTTGCACAAGTTCATATAGTAAAATAAATAAAACAATATTGTTCTTATTGTGTTTCGTGATCATATTTTGGATGTCTGTTCTTATGTTTGCATTTAAAAGTTGGTATCCCACAATTCTGTTGGAGTGGGTGGGGCTACATAATTATGTATGCAAATGTTATGTTAATCATCATGCAGATTTGTACCTATTTTTCATGTGCCTTTGCCCAGATATTTGATGTTTCCAGGTTGAGAGGAATGCTTATCAGGCCTATAAATGAGTATAATGCCCCCTTTGGTATGTACCATACTAGGTACTTGGAACAACTGGAGAGACTCCAGAGAATTTTAACTAAGAAGATCCAGGGTCTTTAGTACATGCCTTACATAGACAGACTGAAGTCTTTGCCACTGTACTTAGTAGCATATAAACTGCTTAAGGAAGACTTGTGCCTGGCTTACAGAGCAATCTCTGACCCCAGCCTGATGAAGTTGCTGCATATCCGTAAGTCAAATGGGACTAGAATTATCTGCACCAGTGACCTAAATCTGGCCTGCAATTGAAATAGGATATGCTGGAGAGACAAATTCATCTTACATAGGTTGCCACTTCTCTAGAATAGGCTACCAATTCATGTTAAGCAGAGCACCTCTATGACTCTGTTCAAAAGGAGTCTGGATGAATTGATGAGAAACATTCATCTTGAACATGGGCAGTCATTACTAATAATAATCTCAGGCACTGACTAGACTTTTTTCTCTTGAAATATAATGGGTGTAATAGGCTTAAAATAACCCTCTCGTCAATAGTCTAGTAACGTCCCATGAATCTATGAACCTACGTATTCAGAAAATGCATGCCAATAGAAAATCTGTTAAGATAGCCAGCTTTTAAGCATATAAAAGCAATATTTAAAATTGCAAATCCTGTTATGCTACTAACTTTCTAAGTTTATAAGAGCAAAATTTAAATTCTATCCCTGATTTTGATATTTTATAACCTAGCACTCCTCCAGCTGAATTATTTTTGCCTTTGAAGAGAATTATTGCACTGCAGAGGTGTGTTTCCTGGTTTTATTCCATATTTTTCCTGCTACTTGCAGAATTTCAAATTCAAAATATGTTGAGGGGGCTGGGGGAAGGATTACAACTGTGACTCTGCAGAGTGCAGTTTGAAGCAGCCTGTTTTATGACATCCAGGCATGTGTCACTGTTTTTGGTTTTAAGGGAAAAAATATTGGGAATAAAACTATTTATTGAAAAGTAACCTGGGTTATTTAGGTAGTTAACGTTTGAATCTGTGCATAGTTCATTGGTATGCATGCATGCTGTGAGTAGACTGCATTGTGTCAGACATTTCCACTTTCCTAAATATTTGTTTGTGTGAGTACAAGTAAAAGTAACTTACTGTATTTGTTGGGAGGGGGGTGAATCTGTACATAATTCAGTGAATGTTGTGTATGTGTTGGTAAGTGTGAATATTATTATATATTTTACATATTTTATATTTTCCTGCATTTATATGCGTGTGTGTGTGCATGCATTTGAAGTATTTGCAAAGATACTCAGTGTATTCATTATCCTTTGCATGAGCCTTTCTGACTTGCTATGCATTTCTGGGTGTGTGCTAGGAATACCGTTACAGTTGCTGTACATAACTGAGTAGTGAAAGGAGAGACTATTTGACAGTGAGTCTTCCCATTTAGTTCTGCCACCTCCAGCCCCGATGTTCAGGTTTGCTGATGCCCGCACCAAAGCACACTGTACTATCAAATGCTGACTGGTTCCTTCAGTTCATCAACTATAATCCTCTGGTTTTCTGCCTATAATGGCATTGGTGTCTTCTGGGATACAAAATGATAAATTAATGATGTAGTGGTTTGGTTTGAAGTGTCTCAGATCTTCACTTTTATTTTGGCCTGCAGTAATTATACTTAATTTTTATGGCTCTGTTTTCTGGCCTGCACAATTACAGTTTTTATGCCTGCAGTGTTCATGTGATAGTTTGTCTGAGAACATAATGCAATTTCAGGGTTCTAGTCTTGCTCCAAACCTGCTACAGTACAGATGACTACACATCTGTTAGTGTATAACATTCACATTGGTGCTTACTTATCTGTTGAGTGTTTTGTGCTAGTTAGACTGCAGTGGTTGCATTAGTAAAAATTAATTACTTATTAAAGCACATAGGGCATGGTCTGTACTGAGAAGCAACTGAATAACTGTGGGATTATCTCTTTCTCATCACAAGCAGCAGTGATTTACTTGGCAAATGTACTTTTTTGGCAGGGATATAATGATCCTTAAGATGGCTTACAGGGTGGACAATATGCAGTAACCTGTCAGGGAGTTAGAGTAGCAGCAGCCACCTTGATACTAAGGGGCCCTTGTAGTTTAACTCAGAATGCTTTTGGAGAGCCATCTAGGATGGATGGAAGTTGGCTAGTTTACCTTATGTCTCTCCTCATTTCCCCATGGGTACTTATCAAAATAATGTCCACTGTTAAAAGAAATATTAACAGTGAAGGTCATTTTTCAAAACGTTGTGGTCTGAGGAGTATTTTGTCTTTGAACAGCATGATGTCGTTTTGTATTTACTTTGTCAAGAAACTATAGCTGTACCTAAGGAGTACAAAACAAAGCATGATTACACCACAAGGCATGCAGATACATTTATCACTGGACATCTGAGGACTGGCAGAAACCCAGTAAAAGCCCTAAAGCAAGTTATTAACAGCCAGCAGTCAATTTTCAAAGTTGTAAGCCAGAGTAGTGAAGTACCAATGAAAATCAGTTATTTGATAGCAGAACTAATAGCAAAAAGAGGGAATCCATTTTCAGATGGGCAATTTGTCAAAAACTGCCTTAGAATGATTACAGATATACCCTGTCCAGAGAAAAAAATGAACAGTGAGAAATCCAAGCCTCCCACATCAGACCACTGCAAGATGAGTGGAGGTCCTGTCCACAAACATCCAAGATAATTGTTGTAGAAGACTACAACAGACTTAGTTCTTGATGACTTGATTAAAGGACTGAGTTTGAGGACACTACTCAAGGAGTTGCCAAGTCTTTTGATGTTCTGGAAGAACTGTTTGATGTTTGCACAGTAAACGGCACAACATGAAAGGATATTTCTAAGCAAGTGAACAGTTATTTGAGAAAGTGAATCTCGGTGAAGCAAAACTCTGTAGGGTTTCAATTGATGGTGGTCCCTCAGTGATAGGGAAGCAAAATGGATTTGTAACTTTCATAATTAAGTCATCAGTGCAAGAACTCAAAGCACATCACTGCATAAAATATCAAGAGAAACTGTGTGTCAAAACACTTAAAATGAAAGAGATCATGGAGGTCATTGCTACAGTTAATGTCATAAGATCAAGGGGTCTGAATCACAGGCAATTTAAAGCATTTTTTGAAGAAGAAGATGCACACCATGAGGAGATAATTTATAGGTCCGCAAGTTCACAGGTGTGGATGAGGATAATGGCCACAAGGGCCTTTTTAAGCCTCGCTATACATCCCAAATCTCTGACAACCTCTGGTACCCTTAATAAGCAGGGACTTGGGAGGTGAAATATTTACAAATTAAACATTTGCAAGGTGCCTGTGTCCATTAGCAACATAGGTGCCACACCAGGGATGAATTTACTGTTCCCCATCCAATTGCCCAAGTTACACTTGAATTGGGTTAGGGAGGAACCCTGCTTCACATGGATGGGGAGCCTGTTCCAGAGATAGGGTAGATTCTGGGATACATACCTGTTTCTCCACCAGGTCCTATTTGTATCACAGGCAAGGTTTACATCTTTAGAACAGGTAATTCTGGTGCTGTTGGTTTTAAGGATATGCAGGAGGTCCATCAGAGTGGGGTCTCACAATGCCCTGTATGCCAGGCAAAGATCTCCCCTCAACAGTCTGTAGGAGACAGAATACAAGGATAAGCCCTTAGGCAGCCTGCATAGGACATTTTACTTACACCCTGTATTCTTTTAGTGAGGAACCTCTCTGGACATTCCAGTTGTCGGATATACCTGGTTAGGTATGTACCAAAGGGGGCACTGTACTCAATGATAGGTCTGATGAATGCCAAATACAGTGGAACAATGAATTCCATGGACCTCAATGCCATACCTTTGTTTATGAGTTGCTCAACATAGAATGATTTCCTCACTACTGTAGATATGTGATGGTCAAAGGCTAGATTACCATCTATGTATGTCCCTAAGTCCCGGGCTACTGCTTCATATGAGAGTGGTGTGTTGTCAATATAATAGTTATTATGGGTGCATGACTTCTGATAAGACAGTATTATGCATTTCTTGGCATTTATTTTTAAACCATGGCTCTGACACCAGTTGTTCGTCTGCGTCAGCCTTCTGTCAAGTTTGGTGTTGAGCAAGGTACCAACATTGTATAGATTTTGGTTATTGGGTTACAAAATAAAACCCTTTATGGCCAATAAAGTTAAATATGCCATGTCCTTGGAAGATGATCTTTGGCTGAATGATCTGGCTTTTCTTGTAGACATCACAAAGTTGTTGGCAGGCTTAAATATGAAACTACAAAGGAGAATTGAATGGTTAGACTGTATGAACATGTTATTGCATTCATTCAAAAGCTGGGACTGTTGCAGATTTATTTGTCCAAGCAGAAAGTGCTTATTTTTTCAACCCAAAGTACAAGATCTGCTTATACAGTAAACTTTACAAAATACTGGGTTACTTTTCAAGCTCATCCAAGAAAGCAAACTTAGATTTGAAGCCTTCCCATATTAAGATGAAGACTTTTTGAGAGCATTTTGAAGCTGATCCCTGCATCCCTCCTAATACCATGCAATTGGAACTCATTGAGCTTCACAATAGCAGTGACTCAAAGTGAGCTTTTACACTGAGCTTCACAACAATAGTGACTCAAAGTGAGCTTTTACATTGAGCTTCACAGCAATAGTGACTCAAAGTGAGCTTTTACACTGAGCTTCACAGCAATAGTGACTCAAAGTGAGCTTTTACATTGAGCTTCACAGCAATAGTGACTCAAAGTGAGCTTTTACACTGAGCTTCACAGCAATAGTGACTCAAAGTGAGCTTTTACATTGAGCTTCACAATAGTAGTGACTCAAAGTGAGCTTTCAGAGAGAACAGTCTCCTGAATTCCTTCAGTAATTATGTTTATGCAGAAGCTTATTCAAGTATTATAGAAAATAGTGTGCTATTTACTGCACTTTTTGGCAGCATATACTGCTGTGAACAGGTCTTCTCTAGAATGAAGAGTGTTAAAAGCAGACTGAGATCTATATCAAGATGAATACCTGGCAGATGCTCTCCATATTGCCCGTTCAACAGTTTGTGCAAACACAGACCACTTGTGCAAGAACAATCAGTGTCAGAAATCTCAATAGCTGATTATGCAAGTCACATCTGTAAAGTTATTTTAATTCTGCCTTCTGACACATCTTGATTTGCACAGTTATGGCATTACTTGAAATACTTTCATGTGTATTTCAACAATTACTAATTTGCAGTCTTGTGGCAAGGATACTGTCACTTGTTTTTGCCCTGTATTTGTACACTGAAGATAGGATACTTGAAAAAAATACTTCTACATTTATCTGCACCTTTATATTTGAACTGTTGTAACAAAGATTTGCACTAATACATTTCTACTGTTGTAGAAAGTATATTTAAAATATGTTTGTGTATTTACATCTTTACATTTGCACTGTTGTAGCAAGAATATGGGTCTATTTTCAGTCATTGAATGAGAAATCCATCGAACCTCTGTTTATCTAACTTAAAACATCGAACAGTTGCTGTGGTGAACCTTCTATCACTGAATATTTTACCCAGGGAAAAGAGGTAGTGGACCAACATGCATACCAAAACACACACCGCAGCATATCAAACCCACCCAGGTTGGGGGCTAAGTGCCCCACACCCCCCAATGTGAGGGGCTTCCTCCCCCCACACCTCCCCACTTATATATACCAACTCCGAGATTGCACTACAGTGGGGAAAATGGCAAATGTCCTAATGCTGTCCAACCAACTCCATTCCCAAGGGTAAACTATTTGATGATTGAACATTCGCTAAAGTGAATCTTTGATGCCTTAATTTTGATGAACAGAGATTCAATGGATTTCTTATTTCATGATTGAACACAGACCCCGAGAATGCTATTTGCTTAATGCTATCTTGATAGTCGTTTCCATTCCTGAGGCAAACCTTTGACTGTGGTAGTTATACAAAGCAGAAGCATCTTCAGTTATAGTAATGTACCCCCCCAAACCCTGTCTAGTATCGACAAGTGGCCCCAGAACTAAAAATGTTGGGCACCCCAGTATGTAGGCAGCATGTGGGGACAGATTGAACTAAGTCAGTACATCCTAAGCTTCCATAGCTAGTCTGCAGATGGGATGGGGGGAGTAGGACCTGGTTCCCCCCTTTTTATTTATGTAATGCATCAATGTGATGGTGTCTGTGATTACTTGCAGAGGGCCTGGAATCCAAAATGGTGCAGAAATTTATGAGCATTTATTAGAACTATCATTTATTTGACATGTATGTGTTTAACTTGTCACGCTTGTCTCAGATGCCTTGTATTTTCACTAACTTGGACAAAGCTGCTCAAGTAATGTCAGAACATCTGTGGTTACAGGCTGTTAGGGAGAAAGGAAGACCTGAGCCAAGAGAAAACTGATTTATTCTCTCACCAGATTAACTCAGTTTTCACAAATCCAAGCACTTAATTTCAAAATAAGAGGGGGTGCTGGTGCTGGGTTCAAACAAATTTGACAAACCATTGAATCTTCCTCAAGTGAAGTCTGCCCCAAGGAATCATGAGAATAATTGAACCCATGTAAGGTAGAATTCTGAGATATTCCAAACAGATGACTGAGTCTGGTTGGAAAACATTAGAAGATGTTCTTTGTAACAGTTCACTTTATCTTGAGGAAGAAAGGCCATCATGAGTATTATATCTTGTTGACATCCCAGAAACACTATCCCATCAGATGGAATGACAAAAGATTTCTGTTTTTTTTTACTTGAAATCGTAGGGTGAGTAAAAAGTTTATCACCCAAGCCAAAGATTCTTGAGAACCTGTGAAGGAATCAACAAAAATTAGTCAATCAATTATGGGAAAATGTGAAAGCTCTGCAACCTGCAGTGGGCTTTTACAGTACCCAGGAACTTTGTAAGCACTCTTTGAGATATAGATAAAATGGCAAAGGATTAAATTGAAAATGTAAACTAGACATAGAAAAATGCACAAGAAAATGGTATCCTGATGACTGGAATCTGACAGTAAGCATCATTTAAATCTAAAGACAGTTGAAAACGGAGAGGTGTAATGAGTGCTAACATAGTCTGTAGAGTGAGCATTTTGAATTTTGGAATTTTGATGTGAAGGTTTAGAAAAGAAAGGTCTACAACAGCTCTTCTAGGTTTCTTCTTTCTTTGGCACCAAAAAAGATTCTTGAAGAAAATCCTTTTCCTCTTTGATCTGGGCAACAGGTTCTATATCATCCTGAGACAGTGGCTCTTTTTTCTAGTGGCGCCTTTAGCTGTTTAAAACTTTCATTTAAAGGCTCACTGTTGCTTTTCAGCTGTGAGTAACATTTCTGCAGTTTGTTCTTAGTGGGGATATTTGTAGAATTTCCATATTAAGGCTTGTATTTGGGCCTAGTGTTTGTGGAGGCTGTGTGTCTGAGCACATAATTCAGGGACATCTTGTTTTAGCCAAAGCCATCAGGCATTTCAGTGAGAGAGAATTGTTTGAGGTCATTGGCTGACTGAGGTCTCCTGGACTACAGCTTAGACAAAGCACCTCATTGGTTCTTTTGAGATTTCTTTTTTAAAAGCTGTCTCAGGTTTCAACTTTCTGTTACCTAAGAAGCTCAGTTGTGAATGTTCAGCCATTTTACAGTGAGCTGATCGAAGGAAGGACACTCAGCAAACTCGGAGCTACAATATATAACATTAAGTATCCTGTTTTTTGTTTATTTTGTTCTTTATTTCTTTGTTGTTTATAGCACTTTGTGTACTGTGTATTTTTTCTAGCTAGTTTCACTGTGTGTGAGGTATTAACTGGAAATTGTCCACTCTTATTAAGCATCTGTTGGGTTGTTTGTTTATGATAACTTGTTGCAGTTAAACTCTTTTTTTCTAGTGGCTCCTTTAGTTGTTTAAAACTTTCATTTAAAGGCTCACTGCTGCTTTTCCGCTGAGTAACATTTCTGCAGTTTGTTCTAAGTAGTGGGGATATTTGTAGCATTTCCATATTCAGGCTTGTATTTGGGCCTAGTGTTTGTGGAGGCTCTGTGTCTGAGCACATAATTCAGGGACATCTTGTTTTAGCCAAAGCCATCAGGCATTTCAATGAGAGAGAATTGTTCAAGGTCATTGGCTGACTGAGGTCTCCTGGACTACAGCTTAGACTAAGCACCTCATTGGTTCTTTTGAGATTTCTTTCTTAAAAGCTGTCTCAGGTTTCAACTTTCTGTTACCTAAGTAGCTCAGTTGTGAGTGTTCAGCCATTTTACAGTGAGCTGATTGAAGGAAGGACACTCAGCAAACTCGGAGCTACAATATATAACATTAAGTATCCTTTTTTTTGTTTATTTTGTTCTTTATTTCTTTGTTGTTTATAGCACTTTGTGTACTGTGTATTTTTCTAGCTAGTTTCACTGTGTGTGATGTATTAACTGTAAATTGTCCACTCTTATTAAGCATCTGTTGGGTTGTTTGTTTATGATAACTTGTTGCAGTTAAACTCTTTTTTGCTAGTGGCTCCTTTAGCTGTTTAAAACTTTCATTTAAAGGCTCACTGCTGCTTTCAGCTGTGAGTAACATTTCTGCAGTTTGTTCTAAGTAGTGGGGATATTTGTAGCATTTCCATATTCAGGCTTGTATTTGGGCCTAGTGTTTGTGGAGGCTGTGTGTCTGAGCACATAATTCAGGGACATCTTGTTTTAGCCAAAGCCATCAGGCATTTCAGTGAGAGAGAATTGTTCAAGGTCATTGGCTGACTGAGGTCTCTTGGACTACAGCTTAGACTAAGCACCTCATTGGTTCTTTTGAGATTTCTTTCTTAAAAGCTGTCTCAGGTTTCAACTTTCTGTTACCTAAGAAGCTCAGTTGTGAGTGTTCATCCATTTTACAGTGAGCTGATCGAAGGAAGGACACTCAGCAAACTCGGAGCTACAATATATAACATTAAGTATCCTGTTTTCTGTTTATTTTGTTCTTTATTTCTTTGTTGTTTATAGCACTTTGTGTACTGTGTATTTTTTCTAGCTAGTTTCACTGTGTGTGAGGTATTAACTGGAAATTGTCCACTCTTATTAAGCATCTGTTGGGTTGTTTGTTTATGATAACTTGTTGCAGTTAAACTCTTTTTTTCTAGTGGCTCCTTCATCTGTTTAACACTTTCATTTAAAGGCTCACTGCTGCTTTTCAGCTGTGAGTAACATTTCTGCAGTTTGTTTCCCACCCTTCCCTGTTGGTATAGTGTTTTTATAGCTGGTGGCTTTGCAGTTGCCCGCCCCTAGTGTAAATTTGATCAGGGACCCTCCTCCCAGTCTAGTGTCATTACCTCATTCTACCCAGTACAGGGAGAGCATTTGAGAAGGCCAATCAGCTTAGTTTCTGCTACTCCTTTCTCTCTTTCCAAAAAAAAAAAATATATATCTGCTTTTACTGTATTTGTGTTTTTTCCTACTTTATTTTGCTTTTGCGCCATCTTAAAAGTACTCAATTGTATTTATTACTGCTTGGTGTAACTCATTGTAAGCCTTTTAGTTTAAGCACCTGGGCTTCAGACCAGTTTTACATTAGGAAGGTTTGTGGTCTGCACTGTAGTGGCAGAACAGGTAGCTTACATCCTTCTAAGTTGGGAACTGCTGATTGAGGGCTCAGTGTCTGTTATTCTAAAAGTGTATTAATTCTGGTTTAAGCACTTGGGCTTGAGGCCAGTTATTTTACATTAAGAGGGTTTATGTTCTGCACTCTTGTGGGAGGAGAGGCTGGACTCTGTCCTTCTGAGCTGGGAATTTCTGGTTAAAGCTTATAGTGCCTGCATATTTGAACTGCTTCTTACTGAAATTGGTACACCTCATTTGCTGTAGCATAGACTAGATCCAGGCCTGCTGAATCTAGCTTTGTTTGTATAACTTGAGCACTAATCCAGGCATTCTTTAAACTATTCAGTTGTATTTATTACTGCTGGTAGTAACTTGATTAAAGTGTAGCTATCATTTCTAAGTCTTTTGGATTAAGCACTTGGGCTTCAGACCAGTTTAATTACATTAGGAAGGTTTGTGGCATGCACTGTGGTGGCAGGACAGGTAGCTTACATCCTTCTAAGTTGGGAACTGCTGATTGAGAGCTCAGTGTCTGTTATTCTAAAAGTGTATTAGTTCTGGTTTAAGCACTTGGGCTTCAGGCCAGTTATTTTACGTTAAGAAGGATTGCGGTCTGCACTCTTGTGAGAGGAGAGGCTGAACTCTGCCCTTCTGAGCAGGGAATTTCTGGTTAGAGGCTTATAGTGCCTGCATATTCTAACTGTTTCTTACTGAAATTGGTACACCTTGTTTGCTGTAGCATAGACTAGATCCAGGCCTGCTGAATCTGGCTTTATTTGTATGCTGGTTGTTTGTTTATTTCACTGAAATGCTAATTCCACCTAAAACGTGTCCTTTTAGCACTTCTGTGGATCCCTAGTGATATCTGCATTGCTTACTGTACTTATTTCCTTGTTTCACTTGAAAGAAAGTTACTGTTTGCCATTTTTGCATTTAAGTTACCTGTAACACATTGCATTTAAGTTACCTGGCATTTGCTCACTAAAGCAATTATATAAGTCAGCTCTAAAAAATTAAAAGCACTACACCCTCACAAACTCCCCTTGAGTACCTTGTTCCCCACTGGCCCTTTTTTTCAATTATAAAAGAATTCCCAATACTATTCTAGCATGTCCAAAGGTCAGTTGTCAATCTCTCTGGTCCAGCTGGTGAATCTGGGAATCTTGAGGCAATGTTACAACTGCCTCATGTACACAGACAACCCTCTCCTACTCCCAACAAATTCCAACACATGTGAGAGATGCAACCATATAGCCAAACTGGAGGCTAAGCTCTCTCAACTCAGTACTGGCGTAACCAGTCAGGAGGAGAAGGAAACCACACTCACTACAATTCCAGTCTCACATAGACCTACCATGACAACAAACCAAACACATAAACACATAAAAACATACTCGGAGGCTCTAAATAAAAATCTGCCTAAGCAGCAGAGACCTCCAAAGCAGACACCCAAGCAACCGCTACCCCAAAACAAAACACATGCAACACATAGCTCACAAAGCCAGTGTGCTGAACAGTCACAGCCCTTAAGGCTAAACAACACACCTGATACACTTGTAATAGGTGACTCTATCGTCAGGCATACTGATGACCCGCTCACCAGGCTGAACAAGGAGAAGGTCACGGTGAGCTGCCTGTCGGGCGCTAGGATCCACCACATAACACAAGCACTCAGGTCACTCCAAGGCAAGTACAAATATGACTCAGTCATTGTCCATGCTGGTGTGAATGACCTGAGATGTACCTCCCTGGACTACATGAAAAGAGACATAGAGGAGCTCTCTGAGCATGTAGCCCAGGCCGGTATGACCCTGACCTTGAGTAGCATCTTACCCTCACCAAGAATGATGCCACAATATGAAGACAAGATGATCAATTTCAACAATTGGCTTAAGTGTTGGTGTCATTCAAAGGGATCCAATGCCTGTCAGCCTGGGATGACATGCTCGACAAGCCACGATGCTTTGCTAGGGACGGCTTGCACCTGTCACCCCTGGGCTTTTGGATATTGGCAAAGGCTCTTGCTACCCCATAGTGCCTTTTTAGGCAAGGCTCAAAAGACAAACCCACCTCCATAGGTATCACAAGGGATAAGCAACTAAGAGTAATGCTACTCAACGCCAGAAGTCTAAACCTCAAGATGCATGCACTCGAAACTCTCCTTAGCATGGAGCACATCGATATCTGTGCAGTAACAGAAACCTGGTTCAAGGCTCTCAAGAGCACCCCAGCACTACCAGGTTATACCTCATACCATGCTTTTCGCCCCCAAAACTTGGACCGAACCACAAAAGGAGGGGGAGTATCAATATTCGTCAAAGATACCCACACCTCCAGGTTGGTGGCACAGCACGAAGCATCAGAGACTATCCATGTGCAGCTAACTGTGGGTAAAACTGCCTTCCAGTTTATAGCCTGCTACAGACCACCCTCCCAAACACAGGAACCCCACTTGGCCTTCCTGAGAATACTGGAAAATATGAAGGTCTCTCCAAACACCATTATATTGAGTGACTTCAACTACCCAAAGATAGACTGGGAGCATTACTCTAGCTCCAACACCCTAGCCCAAAGGTTCCTAGAATTTATAAACTCAAATGCTATGGAACAACTTGTTACCACTCCCACAAGAGGGGAAAACATACTGGACCTGATCATCACCAACATGTGGACACTATGCTCCAGACCAGAAGTGTATCCCTCACTGGTAAGATCAGACCATAAACTAATCTCACTGGATATTCACATCCCGACCCCACCCCCTGCCCAGAAAACCACAGTGAAAAACTTCTAAAGCAAATTTCACATGCCTCAAAACCGAGGTGGAATCCTTCAAAGCCCCCGGGCCTGTGGAAAATACGGCCCAGACCGCAGAATCCTTTATAAACGCATTCTATGAACACCTTCAGGAATGCATGGATCATGCAATCCCAAATAAAACCAAGACCCAATCCTCCAAAGGCAGGCGCCCTGTCTGGTGGACCCCAGCCATAAACAAACTATACAATAGAAGGAGGAAGCTACTACATGATAGAGCAAAATCCCTAAAAGGGAAGGCATCTCTGATCAGTATTAGCAAAAACCACGGCACTCATAAAATAGTCCAAGGCCAGCTTCGAGAGAAAAATTGCACAGGACACTAACGATAATCACAAGGCTTTCTTTAGTTATGTTAGGAACCTGGGTGGGAATTCCCAGATATGTTCAGAATTAGTCCAAAATGACAAAAAATACACTGAACCCACAGACATTGCCAATATCCTGGCTGACAGGTTCAGTGCAAACTTCTCCTCCCTCCCCACCAAAAGGGCAAATATCTATCCCAGCAGAGTGCTGTGCCCCTGATATCTCAGATGCTCAGGTAAGAGCCGCCCTCTCCAAAGCAAAACACAGCATCAATGGGTCCAGATGGTGTCCCAGGCTGCATCCTACATGAACTCCAAGAAGAGCTAAACCCAAACATAAAACTACTGTTCAATCTCAGCCTTACTACAGGATATGTACCCAAAGAGTGGCGTACAGCAACAGTGGTCCCTCTCCACAAAGGTGGTGCCTCAACGGATCCTGGAAACTATCGCCCCATAAGCCTGACTAGCTTGGTCTGCAAAGCTATGGAAAGGATCATCATGGACCTCATAAACAAAGATATAGGGGACTTGCAGACATTGGATCCTACCCAGTTTGGCTTTGTTAAGGGCAGATCCTGCCTCTTAAACCTGGTCGATTTCTTTGAAACAGTCACCAAATCCATTGACGAGGGAAGGTGGTCCACACAGCCTACCTGGACCTTGCAAAAGCATTTGACACAATACCCCACTGGCATTATAGATAAGCACACCAGCCTCAATATAAATCCCTATGACACAAGATGGGTTGCAAACTGGCTCAAGGACAGAACCCAGATGGTTAGAATTGCTGGAGCCATGTCAGACTCCAAACCAGTTACAAGTGGCATCCCACAGGGTTCTGTCCTGGGACCACTCTTGTTCGGTATATATTTCGGTACAGGCCAACATGGAAGGACTATGGCTGACCAAGTTTGCAGATGACTGCAAACTGGGTGCCATAATCAACTCTCCAGCTGACACAAACATCCTCCAAAAAGGTCTCATAGAAACAGATAACTGGTGCCAGAGCCATGGCCCCAAGCTAAATGCCAAAAAATGTATAGTCATACCCTTTGGCAAAAACAATGTGCCCAAAAATTACCACATAGGTGGAAACCCATATTTTTCAAGGATATCCACACCTCCAGGTTAGTGGCATTGCACAAAGTATTGGAGACCATCCATGTGCAACTAACAGTGGGCAAGACTGCTTTTCAGTTTATAGCATCCTACAGACCACCCTCTCAAAGTCAGGAATCCCACTTGGCTTTCCTGAAAACATTGGAGAACATGAAGATCTCTCCGAACACCATTATATTGGGTGACTTCAACTACCCAAACAATGACTGGGAGCACTACTCAAGCCTCAGCACCTTAGCCCAAAGGTTCCTGGAAATTATAAACTCAAATGCTATGGAACAACTAGTCACCACTCCCACAAGAGGGGACAACATACTAGACCTGATCATTACCAACATGGGGACTCTATGCCCACACCAGAAGTATATCCCCATTGGTAAGATCAGACCATAAACCATTTCACTGGATGTCCACATCCCGACCCCACCCCCAGCCCAGAAAACCACAGTGAAAAACTTTTCAAAAGCGAACTTCTCACTTCTCAAAACTGAAGTGGAATCCTTCATGGCCCCAGGGCCAGTGGAAACTACGGCCCAAACTGCAGAATCCTATATAAACGCATTCTACGGACATCTCCAGGAATGCATGGATCATGCTATCCCAAACAAAGCCAAGACCCAATCATCCAAAGGCAGGCATCCAGTCTGATGGACCCCTGCCATAAATAAACAGTACAACAGAAGGAGGAAGCTACTACATGATAGAGCAAAATCCCTAATAGAGAAGGCATCTCTGATCAGTACTAGCAAAAAATTACGATCCCTCATAAAATCCTCCAAGGCCAGCTTCGAGAGAAAAATTGCACAGGACACCAAAGACAATCATAAGGCTTTTTTCAGTTATGTTAGGAACCTGGGATGCAACTCCCAGACTTGTTCTGAGTTGATTCTAAACGACAAAAAATACACTGAACCCACAGACATTGCCAATATCCTGGCAGACAGGTTCAGTGCAAACTTCTCCACCTCCCCAAAAAGAGCAAGTATCTATCCCGGCAGAGGGCTGCCTCCCAAACATCTCAGATGCTCAGGTGAAGGCTGCCCTCTCCAAAGCAAAAAACACTGCTTCCATGGGACCAGATGGTGTCCCAGGTTGCATCCTACATGAACTCCAAGAGGAACTAATCCCTCAAATAAAACAGCTATAAAATCTCAGCCTCACTAGAGGATATGTGCTCACAGAATGGCGTACAGCAACAGTGGTCCCACTCCACAAAGGTGGAGCCTCTACGGACCCTGGAAACTATCGCCCCATAAGCCTGACTAGCTTAGTCTGCAAGGCTATGGAGAGGATCATCATGGAGCTCATAAACAAAGACATTGGGGACCTACAGACACTAGATCCTACCCAGTTCGGCTTTCTCAAGGGCAGATCCTGCCTTTTGAACCTGGTTGACTTCTTCAAAACAGTCACCAAATCCATAGATGAAGGGAAGGTAGTCCACACAGCCTATCTGGACCTTGCAAAGGGATTTGACACAATACCCCACTCGGGCATCATAGATAAGCTATCCAGCTTAAATATAAACCCCTATGTCACAAGATGGGTTGCAAACTGGGTCAAAGACAGAACCCAGAGAGTGAGAGTTGCTGGAGCCATGTCAAACTAGAAACCGGTCACAAGTGGCATCCCACAGGGTTCTGTCCTGGGACCACTCTTGTTCGGTATATACTTTTCCGAGGTACAGGCAAATGTGGAAGGACTATGGCTCACCAAGTTTGCAGACGACTGCAAACTGGGTGCCATAATCGCCTCTCCAGCTGACACAAACATCCTTCAAAAAGGTCTCAGAGAGACAGATAACTGGAGCCAGCACCATGGTTTAAAGCTAAATGCCAAAAAATGTATAGTCATACCCTTTGGCAAAAACAATGTGCCCACAAATTACCACATAGGTGGAAACCCATTAAGTACAGAGAAAGTTATTAGGGACCTGGGGACCCAAGTTGATAGCAAGCTCTCCTTTGAAAACCACATTGCCAAAGTGGTTAGAAAGACCTTCTACATAGCCCACCTCATCACAAAGGGTTTTACATCTAGATCAAGAGAGGTAATCATGCCCCTTTATTCATCCCTCATCAGGCCCATCATAGAATACAATGCCCCTTTTGGGATGTACCTTACCCGACACCTGCAGCAATTAGAGAGACCCCAAAAGTATCTCACCAAGAGGATCAAGGGTCTCAAGCAGATGCCATATGCTGCTCAGTTAAAAAAACTCCAGCTCTACTCAGTTGCATACCGCCTACTTCGAGACGATCTATGCCTGACATACAAAGCTATGTCAAATCCAGAATTAATGGACATGCTCCACCTCAGTAAATCTAAATCCCTTAGAGCCACATGCTCGAGGGACTTGAACCTCAGCACAGAAATAAATAGAACCTGCTGGAGGGACAGGTTCATAACCCAGAGGCTCCCTTCGCTCTGGAATAGAATTCCAGTTCATGTGAGGCAGAGCACCTCACTGAATCTCTTCAAGAAAAATCTCGATAGGTGGATGGGGGATCGTAGGTTTGTCCCAGGGATTACTCCCATGTCACTATTAGACAGAGGCACAGTAAACTAAACCTTAAAAAGGGCACACTATACTCAAATCAAGGGGTGGCGTAAGCCATACAGAATCGGGCTAGGCTTATAATTGCCCCAGGGCAGATAGCCTAGTATGAACCTATGAACCTATGAACCTATGAGAAAGAATAAAACATTTTCCATTTTTTATGTGAAAAAGATTCAGCATGTAAAGACTAAAAGGCTCTAAGTAAACCCTTAGCAAAGCACAGCTAATCTTCCTTATTTGCCTTGAGAGAGGAATGCCTAGTTTTATGTTTCCTTTTTCAGGGAGACCATCCAGAAAAAAGAGCAGCTTAAAGGATGGTCCCTTGCACAGGAATGAAACTTCTCAGAGTGATTTAATGAAGAAGAATCCCCTGGTCCCTTTCCAAGTGCCATGAATGATGGTTCTTTCTTACCAAATAAGCACGGGTCTATATTATGTGATTGAATGATTAGGTGATTGAACACCTAAACATCGACCGCGTCATATAGAACTGCAAAATAGCGAACGCTGCTAGAAAATGTTACCATTGGCCACAAAAAAAATTTGACTTTACAGCCAAACTAAGTGGGGGGTTTGCCCCCACTCCCTCTGCCATGGGAGGCTGTGCCACCCACAACGCCCTAACTAAATATACCAACTCCGAGATCACTCCACAGTGGAGAAAATGGCAAAATTCAGCGAACGGCCAAGGGAAATCTTTCCTTGTGTTAAATTGTCTGTTCACTGTTTTTTGCTTTTGATATTATGTGGATGATGATTAGGTGTTCAATCACCTAATCATTCGATCACATAATATAAACTATAAGCACAGCTAAACATTTGCAGAGGACATTCCTGTCTCCAGGGCCTTAGTGGCCTCTCCTGGATCAACACCAGAGGGACACAGAAAGAAAGTGGCTGATGTGGCTGATGTGAAGAAGAGGCATCTCAGATAGTTTTTTTCTACTTGTGGCTATAGAAGGAACAATACGATTGCCACAACCAAGGTGCATGTCCTGGACACAAAAGGACACAAAAGGAATCTCACAGGTGAAAAGCAGAGTCTAGTCTGTGTTACTTCCTGACTGAAAAACTATTTTCTGAGGTAAAAGTTTTAGTGACATCTGCCAAACACACTCGTCACAACCACTCACAATGTTGTTATGGAGAAATAATATACTTTTCCAAATAAAAAAAAATAATAAATAAGGAAATCCCCACAAAGACCCGGGATCATTTGTCAGCTGAAAAAGATATCTGACAATCAGTCATCAGAAGTTAGAGTTGTGAATGTATTGTGACAAGAATTTAAGGTTTTGTGATAAAAGTTTTTAATAACAACCCCAAAACAAAAACTCTATGCCCCTAACAGTAACATTTTAGTTAGAAGTTTACTTTTTCTTTGCAAAAAAAATATATATTTTCAAGGGAGCTCTCTCAGCAAACTGTAACTCAAAATATACATTTCTGAAATAAGACTTCTAGTGTCAACCACCAAAAAGCCCAGTTATTGCCTCAAACACAGTTTTTACCTGAAAAGAAATTATTTTCATCAAACGAAAGTGTGATGCAGATCTCCAATGGGTTTCTTATCTGCCCAACCTTGTAGAAGTGGTAGCTGACCATCAAACACCTCAGAGCCGCAGAGAAGCGCAGTCTTGTTAGCAAGAAAGTTCTGAGGTTTTGGGGCGCTAGCCATTGATTCATACTTCTCAACTGTCCAAATTTTCAGAGAATGTGTAGATTTCTGTTTTGTTCTTTTAGTCTGTCCTCATAAAATCCATGTTTTTCTGGCAAATCATTGATGACTTAAGTCCCTAAATAATGGCAGACATTTAGAGCTTCATACTTTATACCATTCAGAAAATGCATGCTAATACAAAATCTGTTGTTCTAGCAACTTTCTAAGTTTATAGGAGTTGTTGTTGTGTCTTTCGGCTTTTCCCGGTTAGGGGTCGCCACAGTGGAACTCCGGTCCGCTAATGATTGGTAGTTGATTTTTACCTGCCGAGTTACCAGCCCTGATGCACAACCTTCACGCATGTCTCCACGCAGAAGACGCTCTAGCTGAGAATCGAACTGGACAGCGTCTTACTGTGAGGCGACAACGCTACCGCAGCACCACCACCGCGGGTCTTCTAAGTTTATAGGAGTAATAATTAAAAATCGTTCATATTTTTGGCCTTTGTTACTCCAATATTTTCAGGTTTGTCCATATTTCTTACATTTAGCGAATGAGAGATACACGCAGATTCTATCCTGATTATCTAGTGCAGGCACTGGCTCGAGTGCATGGACGGTACCCTAAAGCTTTGGAAGCTTGAGTAACTGGTCCGTCAGATTCTTGTTAGAAAATCCCATATATCTTAGGCTACTGCAGTAGTGATTTAATGATGACTATCCACTCTTTATAACTTGGAGAGAAAAGCCTCTTGGTGTTCATGGACACCTTCTGATCATAGATTTTGTGTGGAAGGTTTTCCAGGGTTGACTTACTACATCTTATCTACACTACTGTCAAAGAAAGAACAGCATTGTTTCAATGGGCATCAAATAATGATGATGCTCTGGACATCTACATATCCCAAGTCACTCTCTGGTAAGACCAGCACTAGGTTATACATCTCACTTATTAAATAAAGAAAAAAAAGCAGAATCTGCACAGCAGGAGAGAGTCTCACCACTCTTTTGCAGTGCCAAAACCCCACAGTTCCTTGCCAGAGTCTGAAGACCTGATAGTGAGGCAGATAAGGAAAGATTGCCTCAGGGCATATTTCACTCATAGTGGGAGTGTGGAGCATGACCAGACACCACAGTCAAATTATGACATCAAACATTCCTATACCACATCATATGAAGACTATAGTGTCACAATTCCAGATACAGCAAGTATAATCATGCGTTTTTATTTTAAATGGTCACAATATCATTTTTATTTGTTATTCTTGTAATTCTGTGGGTAAGATTGGAGAGAGCTAGAATTCTCCACAACACTTTTTTTTTATATATATGCAAAAATACACATGGGGAGGAGTTAAGGAGCACCAACATTGTCCTGGTGTATCGATTCATACATATTCCAAGGCTAGTGAGTCTCAAGACCATTTATGGCTTCATATTACCCTCCCTCGAGCTCCACTTCCTTTCTCCAGGAGGGCCATAACAGTCAATCCCAGACTAAATTTGTGAAAACTCATCCAGTCATCTAGGTTACATTTAAAAGATAGTGAGTCGTTTTGCTTAAAATGCAGGGAAAATTTATACTAGAGGTTAGAGAGGCAATAGGTTTTAAACCTGTTCCTCCGCCAGGTCTTATTTATAAATCTGTTGGTGAAGATTTAACCCCAGGTTCTAGTGTTGGTGCAGCGACTGAACTTATGGAGATACAGGAGGTCCAGGACAACTGGGTCTCTCATGGAATGGAAAGTGAAACCGAAATGTCCTGTTAAAAGTCTATAAGACATTAAATAACAGGAAAGAACTTCCAGTTTCTCTTGATAGCTGAAAAAGTTTAGGCTTGTTATTATTATTTTTTTTCTGTTAGGACCCTTTAGGGCCTTTCTAATTTTTTTTTGTTATATTTAGTTAGATACATTTTGAATGTAAGGGAGTGATTTCTTCCTGATATTCCTTTGGCAAGGATTTTCTGACAACTGGTTTCATATGATAGTCAAAAAGAGAGAGAGAGTTATCAAGCTAAGCTTCCTTTTCCCTGACTACATTTTGTTTTTTAGTGGTGTTTGGCTATACAGTATGATGGGGAAAGGGGGTTGTCTGCCAAATGTGATGATACTGCTCCTTTTAGCATTTAGCCTGAGCCCATTTTACTACACCGAGCATTTACTAGGGAAAGTTCATTCTGTAGGGTTCGAGTGTCAGAGAGTGATATAACAAAAAAAAGTCCAGGTTATAGTCATCAGACATATAACAGAGATATATTCTAGAAATTAAATTATGGCTGTTTATTTCCAAAATAACTCTCCAACTGTGCCACAACCCTCAGAAAACTTAAGACAGATGAAGGGGAAGCCAAAGCTATGTATGCACTGTGCATAACAAATAATCACTACAATGATTATGTCAATAGTACATGCAAGAGTTACCACAGTTCAGTATAGGTCACAGTGTTTATAAAGCAGTGCTGTCCCAGAGGTGCCTGCTTTATTTGCAGGCACTGTACCTGACCCATTACTGACCTTCACTGTGGGGAAATGTACCATCCTACAGCTCAACAGCAATATAGTCTTACAGAGTTCCTGACATCTTTACACATTTCTTATAACTGCTTCTTCTAAAGGATACCCATTGCCACATATTCAACTTATTATCTGCACTGTATAATCGGCAGGATAGGATGCTTTCAAAATCTTTATTCACAACCATTGAACTATACATGAACCTTCACCAAACCACTTATTTAATGCTCCACAATATTCAACAGAGTAGCCAAGTAGACAGTTGAAAGTTTAATAGTCGTGTTTTAGATTTATCTTGTCAATCAGACAAGTTGCATGAATTCTGATTGCTTCCAGGCAGGGTTAGTGTTTCATTTAATTGCTTTTGATCTCTGAAGACAAGATGTTTTGTAGTTTCATGGGTTAAACTAACCTTTGAAACATATGAAATCCCTTCTCTCTCCACTTTGAATTCACTTACAAAAGTATCATTTCATAGAGTTACTTCCTTTTAGTTATTTAATACTTTTTGCCTCCCATTGTTTTCCATAAGCAATTATAGGTTCATAGGTTCATAGGTAGGTACTAGGCTATTGGCCCTAGGGACTATACAAGCCTAGCCAAAAAGGGTACCCTGGCTTTCGCCACCCAAGAAAATTATTTTTCTGTACCCCTGTCAAGCAGAACCATAGAAGTGATCCCCGGGGTGAATTTCCTATTACCCATCCAATCATCAAGATTTTTCTTGAATAGTGTTAATGAGGAGCTCTGTTTGACAAAGATAGGTAGTCTGTTCCAGAGTATGGGAAGTCTCTGGGACAGGAATCTATCCCTCCAGCATGTTCTGTTTATTGTGGTGATGAGGTTTAGGTCCCTGGAGCGTGTAGCTTGGAGGGATTGGGATGTCTTTAAGTGGAGCATGTCCAACAGCTCTGGGTTTGATATAGCTTTGTATGTTAGGCAGAGATCGTCTTTGAGTAGGCGATATGCGACGGAGTAAAGCTGGAGTTTTTTGAGACGGTCTGTGTAAGACATCTATTTGAGGCCAGTAATCCCCTTTGTGAGGTATTTTTGTGGCCTTTCCAGTTGTTGTAGATGTCTTATGAGGTACATGCCAAAAGGGGCGTTGTACTCTATAATGTGTCTAATGAGTGATGAGTAGAGGTGAAGAATGACTTCTTTTTTTCTGGATGAGAAACCTTTTGTGATGAGGTGTGCCACATAGAAGGATTTCCTGACCACTGTGGCAATGTGATTATCAAAGGAAAGACTACTGTCCACCTGTGCCCCAAGGTCTCTTATCACACTTTCGATGTTAAGTAGACTACCGCCTATATGGTAGTTCATGGGTACAGAGTTTTTACCAAAGGGGATGACAATGCACGTTTTGGCATTGAGCTTGAGACCATGTCTTTGACACCAGGCATCTGTCTCAGTGAGGCCCATTTGTAGGATGTCCACATTGTTAGGAGTTACAATTATGGCTCCTAGTTTGCAGTCATCTGGAAATTTAGTTAGCCAAAGACCTTCTGTGTTAGCCTGTACTTCAGAGAATTAGATACCAAACAGGAGAGGACCCAGGACTGAACCCTGTGGTACTCCACTTGTCACTGGTCTGAAGTCTGATTTGGAGTCTGCTACTTTCACGGTGTGGGTTCTGTCAGTAAGCCAGTTGGCAACCCATCTTGTGACATAGGGATTTATACCTAGTTTAGTAAATTTATCTATAATTCCAGAGTGGGGGATGGTGTTGAATGCCTTGGTGAGATCTAGATAGGCTGTGTGAACCACCTTACCCTCATCTATGGCTTTGGTGACTACTTCAAAGAAGTCTATCAGGTTTAGGAGACATGATCTGCCTTTTACAAACCCAAACTGTGTGGGGTCCAGAGTTTGGAGATCTCCAATGTCTTTGTTTATGAGTTCCATGACGATACATTCCATGGCCTTGCAGACGAGGCTCGTCAGGCTAATGGGGTGGTAGTTCCCGGGGTTTGTTGTGTCCCCCCCCCTTTGTGGAGTGGGATAACTGTCACGGTGCACCATTCAATGGGCAAAAAGCCTGAGGTGAGGCTATGATTGAACATGGTACTTAGGTGGGGTGCCTGTTCATTCTGTAGTTCATGTAGAAGGCAGCCTGGGATGTTGTCAGGTCCCATGGATGCTGTGTTCTTGGCTTTGGAGAGTGAAAGTTTTACCTGTGCAGCCGTGATTACAGGAACTTTGCATTTTTCTGGTTTAAAGATGGGCCCTTTAGGGGGTGAGGGGGGGGTAAAGTTAGCATTGAACCTATCTGCCAGGATGTTGGCAATATCAGTTGGTTCTGTATATTTAGTGTCTTTGTGCTGTAACTCAAAGCAGATCTGAGTGTTGCCATTGAGATTTTTGACATAGCTATAGAATGCTTTGTGGTTGTCTTTAGAATCAGTGGCAATTTTGTTTTCATAACTAGCTTTGGAGGATTTTATGAGGGATCTCAGCCTCATACTGAGGCTGACCAGGGAGTTCCTCCAATCGTGGGATTTTACTCTTTTTTGCAACGGTTTCTTTCTTCTGTTGTAGAGTTTGTTTATGACAGAAGGCTACCAGATTGGCTTCCTTTTTTTGGAGGATAGCATCTTGGTTCTGTTAGGGATAGCATGATCCATGCACTCGTGTAAGTGCTTATAAAGTGCATTTTGTAGGATTCAGCAGTCGTACCTCTATTGTCCATCTGCATGAGTGTCGTGAAGTTTGCCACTTCTGTCTTAAGAAGCGTGAAGCTGGCTTTGGAGAAATTTTTTACGGTTGTTTTCTAATGGGGGGGGTGGGACCGGGATGTGGATGTCTAGGATGATTAGCTTATGGTCGGATCTGACCAACGAGGAGCTGATTTCTGGTGTGGAGCACTGGTCACCCATGTTGGTGATGACCAGGTCTAGGATATTGCTGTCCCTGGTGGGGATGTGGATAAGTTGATCCAAAGCATTGGAATTGATGATTTCCAGAAAACGTTGAGCAAAAGAGTTGATACATGAGTAGCTTTTCCAATTAATGGTAGGGTAGTTGAAATCACCCATTATTAGAGTGTTGGGTTGTACCTTAATATTTTCCAGTGTATTAAGAAAAGAGGAGTGGGAATCCTGGGGCATGGTGGGGGGTCTGTAGCAAGCTACAATCTGGATTGCGGTTTTGCCCAGAGTTAGCTGAACTTGGATAATCTCGAATGCATTATGCTGAGCAACTAGCTCAGAGGTGTGGATATCCTTAATGAATATGGACACGCCTCCACCTTTAGTGTTTCGGTCCGGGTTTGGTGGCCGAAAGGTGTGGTATGAATTATAGCCTGGTAATGCAGGGGTGCTCTCTGGAGCTTTGAACCAGGTCTCTGTCACTGCACAGATGTTAATGTTCTCCATTTTAAGGAGTTTCTCGGGTGAGTGCATTTTGAGGTTTAGACTTCTAGCATTGAGTAGCATTGCCCTCAGATTTTGCTTGCTTGTACCTGTTACGGTAGTGAATTTGTTATTTGAACCTTGCCTAAAAAAGGCACTATAGGGGTGACAAGAGCCTTTGCCAGTATCCAGAATCACAAGGGCGACAGGTGCAGGCCATCTCTGGCAAAGCAGTGTGGTCTGTCAATCATGTCATCCCAGGCAGACAGATACCGGATTCCCTTAGAATGACACCAGAAGCTTAGCCAATTGTTAAAGTCAATCATTTTGTCCTTGTACTGTGGTGTCATTCTGGGTGATGGCAGGATGCTACTCATGGCTAGGGTCATACCGGCCTAGGCTACAAGATCAGAGAGCTCCTCCATGTCTCTTTTCATGTAGTCCAGGGAGGTACGTCTCAGGTCATTCACACCAACATGGACAAGGACAGAGTCATATTTGTACTTGTTGTGGAGTGACCTGAGTGTGTGCGTTATGTGGCTCTGCACTTTCCAACCACTTCTGTACTCACCTTGATTAAAATGGGCATCCTGAGACAATGTGGCAATTGTCTCATGTTTACTGCTAACCATCTCCTACTTAAGCAAACTGCTACAGTGTGTGAAAGATGTAGTTATATAATGTCAATGGAGGCAAACCTCTCACATGTAGCCAATACAAATAACAAGCATGTTGGCAGTTTCACACTAAATCAATCGCACACACACAGAGCTCAGACCAAACACAAAGGCTTATATATGCTGAGACTCTTAAAAGTAACCTACCCAAACTGCCAACTAAATGTAACCTAAGAAATAAGTACGTAGGAACACAACACAGACAGCAGCCACCATGAAGCATACATCCAAGTGTCACATTGCCTTAAGTCAAAAGCCTATAAAACAGACCTCTGCACAATCCAATATCCTTGTTATTAGCTGACTCCTTAGTGAGCCCGCCAATGTGCCAATCATCAGGCTGTGCAAGGAGAGGTTCATGGTCAATTGACTATCAGTTGTCAGGATTCAACAAATCATACATGCACTCAAGTACTTGCACCACAAGTACACATAAGACATGGTCATAGTGCACATGGGTGTAAATGCCTAGAGAGGTACCTCCCTGCAATATATGAAGAGAGACATTATGGAGTTCTCAGAGTATGTATCTTTGGCAGGTATGAACCTAGCCTTAAACAGCATTCTACCATCAGCAAGAATGCTTACACAATAAAAAATGTAACTGACTTCACAAAATTGGCTTGGCTTCTAATGTCATTTTAAGGGAGTACAATATATATATATATCAGGCTAGGAAGAGATAATGGATAGACCAAAATGCTTTGCCAGAGATGGTCTGCACCTACTCCCCCCAGGCTTTTGTATATTAAGTAAATCCTTGTCCACAACAACAATCTCCTAAAGTTTCCAACATAAAACAGAGTCTAAATAACATATAGGTATTGCTGCTCATGCTAGGAGCCTTTACAAAAAATTTCACTCTCATAAGCATTCCTTACCACTGGAACATATTGATATATTAGTTGCCATGGAGCCTTGGTTTAAGACCAATAAGAACACTCTATCAGTGCATGGTTTCAATGCCTGTCACATGCTCAGACCCATGGCACTAGATTAAGGCACCAAAGGTGGTGGTGGTGGTCTTTCCATATTCTTAAAAGAATCCACATCCCCACTTGTAAGACAAGATAACCTGAACCTTTTCCACATATGGCTTATTATCAGTGAACACCCCTATCATATCACAGCTAACTATAGGACCTTGTTTATGTCCCCCTCAGCCCATGCCTCTTTTCTAAATACAATGGAGTCCCTACGGATTAAGCCAAAAGCCATTCTCCAAGATTGCTTCAATTACTGTTCCATCAGCTGGGAGATTTATCCACACCCATCCTCATACATGTGCACCCAGAAACTTCTGGATTCCATAATTACAAACTCTTTGGATTGATTAGTCTGTACCCCAACCAGGGGTGATAAAATACTGGACTTGGTCCTTACCAGTAAGGGGCAGCTTTGCTCCCCACCAACAGTAACTTTTCCAAGCAGTTTTCAGCACTGCACAAAGCTAACATCAAATTATATCATATATTCAGTTTCAGAGGATATAGCCACGCTACTTGCCTGCAAGATTAGGCCAAAGTTCAATCCCCTATCCCTTCCTGTATTTCCAGAGCACATACCCACATCTACATCTCAAATCTCCCAAGAACAAGTTTTCAAGTCACTATTGAAGGTCATGAACACTATTCATGTGGGACTGGATAACATACAAGGCATCCTACTGACCAGCCTGAAACAGGATTTGTCAGATCCTTTACAGAGATTATTCAATATCAGCCACCAAACAGGGTTTGTGTTGGATGAATGGTGGATAGCAACAGTCATTCCCTTGCACCAAGTGAGGTGTCAGTGGACCCAAGTAATTATAGACCATATGCCTGACTAGTCTCATCAGTAATGCTATAGAAAGAAATCATTATGGAATTAATTAATAAGAACAAATGTAACCTACAAACTTTCAACCCAGGCCAGTTTGGATTCATCAAGGGCATATCCTGCCTAGTTGCCCTGATTGACTTCTTTGAGGAGGTTACTGAAGCAATAGATGTGGGCAGATCAGTGCACACTGCGTATCTATGCTTGGCAAAGGCATTCAGAACCATCCCACTCATGTGTATCATTGATAAACCTCTCCTGGCTAAATGTAAAGCATTCGATAGCTAATTGACTCACAAGTAGAACCCAGGAAGTTATGGTAGGCAACTCAACCTCCTCCAAATGATGTTTTACTAGTGGTTTAGCCCAGGGTTCAGTCCTTCAGCCTCTCCTTTCTGACACTTACTTCTCAGAGGTTAAAGTAAATGTTAAGGATTTATGTCTGACCAAGTCTGCAAAAGGCTGTAAACTCAGTGCCATCATTAACTCCCTACAGGATGCCAAGGTCCTCCAAGAAGGCCTTTCCCAAACAAATAGCTGATGTCAAAATCATGGAGTAAAATTAAATATCGATAAAAGTATAACAGTAACCTTTGGCAAACATGACCTCCATTGTAACTATCATATCAACAACACCACCAAAAGTTGATACTATTGTCAGGGATCCGGGAACCTATGTAATCAATGAACTGTAATTTCATCACTACATATCCATTATTGTAAAGAACTTATTTTTCATTGTACAACTTCTTTCGAAAGGTATGGTGTCAAGGTCATAGTATGTAATCATTCCATAGTATTTAGTTCTAATTTTGGTGATCATTGAGTATAAGGCTCATTTCAGTATGTACTTCTCCAAACATTTGTTGTAACTGGAAAGACAGCAAAGTTTCATAGATAAGTACTAAGCTAGCTGCCCTTTGTTGTCTGTGAGTACAGATAGATGTCTGTCTACATCTCTATCTATACAGATAAATATATAGATATATCTTTATATATAGATGTAGATATATATCTATATCAGTATATGGACACACACACATACACACACACACACACACACACACACACACACACACACACACACACACACACACACACACACACACACACACACACATATATATATATATGGGTCTATATTGAATTAGCGAACACTTAGAAAAGCAAACGCTAATTCAGCGACCATTTTTAAGTGAAAGCTTAAAATCTTGAACACCTGAAACAGTGATTTTTTTCACAGGGAAAACAATCGCTGGGCTGGTTTCAGGAGTTCACCATTTCCTCCACTGTGGTGCGATCTCGGAGTTGGTATATTTAAGTGGGGGGGGGGGTGTGAGGAGCACAGCCCCCCACATTAGATAATGTTTTAAGTTAATTTTTTTTTTTTTTTTTTTTTTGTGGACCAGCGATTTTTTTCCCTGTGAAAAAAATCTCTGTTCCGGGTGTTCGAGATTTGAAGCTTTCACTTAAAAATGGTCGATGAATTAGCGATCACTTTTCTAAGCTTTCGCTAATTCAATATAGACCCATAAATATATATATATATATATATATATATATATATATATATATATATATGTATATATCTCCCTCTCTGTAGATATATATATATATATATCTATATATATATGGTTTGCTATTTTACTATCAAAAAATCAAAATTCATAATGTAAAGCTATCACTTTATCTAATGAAATAGTCGAAAATGACTTGATGGAAGTGTTCATATTGTCGAAATATGAACAATATTCGAAAATTCGACATTTAAAATCCGAGTATCGAATTTCCCATCTCCGAATGTTTTTTTTTCTATTTTTCTGATTCCCGAGTGCATAACACTGAGCCCTGTGCAAAATATGCAAACATATTGTCGACATTTCTTTACTAACAGCAAATTGTTAGTACACCTCTGAAAGCCGCTGTGAAAGTGAAATACTTCTCCCGTGCTATGAGTCCATGTAGAATCACCAGAATAAGTGGATAATGTGTCTTGTGTCATTCACATAAATGGCAAAAAGCATCCCTGTAGTTACATATAGTCCCCTTGTGTGCATGTTAGAAGGAGCAATGCAAAGCAACTAGTTTGGCCAGTCCACAAGATGTCATCTCGTCCCTATGTTCCAGTAGTCTCATGAACTGAGATTCCTTGTCATGTAGCCATCTTCATTTCAGTGATGATGGGGCAAATGACAGCAGACGACTCTTCAGGTCCTCCAAACGATTCTGCTCTAATCTGATGGTATGTAGTACATTCATAATATAGAGTAGTTTCTTCCCTAGTGGGCTACTCAGGTGGCGATGCCATCCCTCAACTGTGTTCTGGCTTCTAGGATAGCTCTGTAGGCATGTATCCCAGTTGTTCCAAAATTGTGCATCAAATAATGGGGGTAATTTTTCACATGTAGCACTCCGTATGCCATATCTCCTTAGACAACCCATAATGTAATTATTACGGAAGAAATCACAAAGAGGTTTTCCTGCCCCAGGCATGTCAGCTGCAATCTCATCTAATGCGGGCAGGACTGCGTCTGGTGATACGAATGCCAATGCTGGTATCTGCTTACACAGTAATGCAAACTATGTATCATTCCCAAACAAGGAGGCCAACCTCAACTTCTGTATTTGGCACCATAGCAGTTGGCAGAGATGGAACCAGCAACCTTTAGGCGTACTGTCGAGTAAATTCCTAGCTATGCAGTTCACCACTCCCTTCTCAAAATCACTCAAAATCATATTTGGCTTTAATAGCAGTTGGAAATCAGTACTCAGCTGTATCACAGCCTTCCAGAATTGATTGTAACATTCCTCAATCTTTGAAGGCAAAACGCCATACAACACAGGGATAACCTTGCCTTCTGCAGTTTCTAAGATACTGCAATGGTAGGTATACACTTGTCTGCACTCTCTCGTGCTAATGGGAAAGGTCCCATCTACCAGTATGAATTCTGATTCACAAAGCATTCTCAGATTTCTCTCAGTTGTCAGTATCACTATATTCACCACATTACTGCCTATATGTGTATGATGTATAATGAATGAGCCATTTTTTATTGGTAACATATCAGCTGTAAGTTGACTGAGTGATTCCAGGCTACACATGATGGACATCTTGTTCTTATGGAGCAGCCTATGTACAGTCTGCTTCAGAGCATCTGTATTAGGCAGACTATTCACATCAGTAGTTGTGCCTGCCAGAACCTCAATGACTATCCTACAAGGATCTTCCATAGTCTGCTCTGCTCTTCTCTTAATTGCCTGCCATACATTCCTCTCTTCATGCTGCACTATGTCAGGCCCGTGAAAATGAGCAGTACTTTTCAACAACTTCTCACCCTCCAGACACTCCTCTGTAATACACCAACCCTTACATCTGTCACTGTTCTTCCTTGTACAGCACCAGTACCTCCTACTGTCTTTACATTTCTCCAGGTAGTACTGGTAGCCACCAATGATAAGCATTTTCCTACCCTTTTGGGATAGTACTGTCTGATATAATGTACCAATAGCACCAGGACAGTCTGAAACTGCATTCTGCTGTGACATGCTGTAAGCTCACAACCTGCAGTATAATGTAATAATCAGCAATGTGAGCCAGTAACAGATCTACCATGACACAGGAGCACACATTATCCAGTAATGATGATGGATCTCAGTATTCCAAATAACTGACATTTATCAGGCTTATTGTAACATTAGGGGTACACACAGTAGTATAACACATCTACTCGCACTAAAAAATGTTCCATAACGTTCTGAATATTGAACAGTATGTTTGCTGCACTTAGAGGCACTTTAGACACACTGGCAGACAGTTGGATAGCTAGTGAGATATGTATTCATATGGCTGTTCGGTACAGCTTAATGTTATTTACACTATGAGCATGTCTTGTGAGCTGCCCTGCTACGAACAACTTCAGTGAACTGACCTCTAAGTTTAACTTACACTTCACTAAAACATACCCAGAATAAGTAACAGTATACTCAAGACATTAGTGCAGACAGGCGGAAAACTAACAACATAACTCTATTTAAATGGATATAGCAATAAAATGTGACTTACTAATGGTGGGTAACAACATACATCATTACAGTCATTGTGCACAACAAACATCATCCCTAAGTTTTAAAAAAACATGGCTGATACACAATACGGCAGTTACTATGATAACTTGCAGAGTTCAACCACTATTCCATATACTTTGAGACACATGCTGTTCTTACAGCCTTACGTTCATATCCCTACTTAACAATGTAAGCAATTGACAATATTATCCACAAAGCCAGCAGCCGCACACATGAACTATTACTTTCAGCCCTGCTGTGGCTGTTTACATAACTGGCAATAATGTTAACGATGTCACTTCCTCGAGGCAATGCTACGCTCATGTTAGAACAAAGGTAATATGAACGAATTCGAATGTACAAATTCTCAATGGATTTTGTTCTTATTAATTCAAAGTTTTAATGGTCGGGAACATTATTTTCACACATATGATGTTCAACATTAACATTTTCACAGTTAGGACTTTCACAGTTACGATAGTAAACCTATATATATATATATATATATATATATATATATATATATATGTATATATATATATATATATATATATATATATATATATATATATATATATATATATATATATATATATATATATATATATATATATATGTACTTTTCTGATTCCTGTGAATTATATACAAGGATGATATGAATTTTTTGGATGGCTTGCAAAGAAACAGAAAGTCAGAGCTGCAGATGTTTTTTAACAGTTGTGTATACAATAAACATCACCTTACAGTAGTTTTTACATCCCCACTCACCACAGTGTAATATGCTGCTCTGAGTTAAGGGGTTCACAATGTCTGATACAACTAATAAAAGCCTATCCTAATATTGCTCACACATACCCATGTTATTGCAGAAGCAGCACCCCCCCACCACATTTGATAGTGCCGCATCTGCAGTGCATCATAACCTTATTCAGTACCATGCAGCCATCAGCCGCACCATGCACTGTAGTACAAAAGCACTGAGTATCCTATGATTCTCTGTGACGTATTATACTGGTATGTGTTAAGTGATTCACAGTGTCTGAGGTGCAAAGTGTTTGTGTGGCATATTACTACACACTCCCCTAGCTGAATACATGGTAATGCTTTATCTTTATATATCCCACTGCATTTCCTTGTGCATTTTCTCCATTTTGTAAGAACTTTACTCAGTGCCATGTATTTCTCATGCCTGCCACAAGCTGTTGTACACAAGCAGTACATATACTTCCATTCTATACAATATAATGTGACGAGCACTTCACAGTGGCTACTGGCTGGACTAATACTGCCCCCTCAACCAGTACATGTTATTACACTACATATCCCACAACATTTAAGTAGGTCATTTCAGCATTGTTGAGAGTTCAGTATTGTCTGTACAGAGCAGATAAGTGAAAAGGAAGTAGAACTGTGGGATATTCATGGGGTGGGGGTAATAGGTGGCAACACTTATGAGTAGTTCTGCATGAGAATATTAAGCAAGGAAGAGTATGTGTTGGAGGAGGGTGGAGAAAACTTTTTTGCATGAAACTTTTATGGATGTGGCAAGAGAAGGATGAGATGCAGTACAGATGTAGTTAAAAGGAGAGGTGTACTTGAGGAATGTCAAGTAAGTGGTCTGTGTTGCACTAATGGGGGTGAAGTAAGGTGTTAATGGTTAGGAATTTATTTGTGGAGACAGATGGGGTGAAGGTGGGAAGTGATGTGCAACAAGTTTGGGGAGAGTAGGAAGTGAGGTGTAAGAAGTGAGTTGAGGAGAAAGAAGAAATACAGTATTTAGTTGTGTATGTGCAGGAGGTGGTAGTGCTGAGTGATGTGTGTGTGTGGGTGATTGGTTGTTGTTTTTTGGGTTAAGTTTAATTAGTATAAATACTATGTATATGGAGGTGGGTGGGAATTAAGAACAGGGTAGGGAAGCAAAATGAGCACAAGTGTAGTGAGGGTGAACAGGGCCTCCCCAAGCAAGGTGTTGTGTGAGTTCAGAAACAACCTGTGAAATTGGGTCGAAGAGGAAAATGAGCAGGTAAATGAAAAAAGCACTGTTTTTATCTTGGTTTGGCTGACAGGGGAAATAAGTACTCCAGAGGGGTGAAATACATAAAAACAACCTGAGTAAGGTGCTCAGATAAGATGTAAAACACTTGATTAATACCTTTATAAACTCAAATAATTGCGTAATAGTACATCGTGCAAACTGAGCTATTGTGTCAGAATGGCAATGGATAACCTAAGGCCCTAAATAATACAGAGGAAGGAGGGACTGGAGTGTTGCAGTATTTTTAAACAAGATGGTCAGGGCTCTTACTGTTTTTTACTCAGTGTCCGGTTGAGGTTTCTAGTTGCTGCAAAAAGTGGGATTGTGGCAAGCCTGGTTAATATCTTCTGTATGGGAATTTATGTGACATCTAATTAGCATTGTTAGGTCTTTAATTAGACAATTAATAGTTGAAAGTACTGGTTTTAAGTATGTGTATAGTTTATATTTGGAGAAACAAATCTGCCTCTAGGACAGTTGACTGACTTCTGTGCTCACACAGTGGTTTCTTAGGTGATTCAGAGTATATTGTGAGTAACGGTAGTGAAAGTGTTTCGTTTTTTGAGTGACAGCTTTGTACAAAAAAATAAAATAAATAAATAATGTGTAGAAGAAAGGGTTTCATTGATGAGTATAGTACAGAGTGCTATGCATATTTATTTATTTATTTTACATTTGTTTACCAGGAAAGTCCGACTGGGTGCAGGTCCTTTTTCAGCGGTGGCCCGGAGGGAAAAGCTCCTCATTTACTTAATAAATCATAGAACAATGTACATTAATAACTTGACAAATACAGAAGTAATTCAAAAAAATAGCAAGTAATACAAAATTAATTATTAATAGCAAAGAGTACAAAATAATACAAGAGAGTTCAGTGCTATACAAGGAGAGTGAAAGATTGAAATTACATGAAGAGGCAGTAGTATGTTTGCAACCTCCCTGTCATGGATAACATTTCATATATTGGGAAATAAATGTGAGCCTATAATAATTCTATACTATAGAGCAGTTAGAAATAAGAGAGCATGGGAGTTTATTCCATAATTTGGAAATGTAGTATGAAAATAGTGATTCTCCGGCTGTGTTGTTTGCTTTGGAAACATGTAGGAGGGATTTGTTGGAAAAACTGAGATGTCTAGAGGAGTTGTATGGCTGTAAGAGGTTATGGAGATCAGGAGTTTTATCTGGGTGACGGAGGATTTTGTGAGCAAAGGTAAGATGCTTAAAGTGCAGTAATTATGGAAGTTCAAGCCAGTTTAGTTGTCTAAGTGATGTGCAGTGAGGAGATCTATATGAAGCACCATCTTATTGTAGCAAGATTCAAGTTTCGTAAGGTCGGTTTTACAGAGGTTGGTTAGTACTGGGGAAGCTTATAAGAGGATAGATAGGAGATGCATTTGGGCAATAGTGGATTTAGTATTCTTGGTTAAGAATTTATTGTTCCTATACAAGAGACAAAGTTTCTTATGGACTTTTTTAATGGTTTGGGCAATAATTATATCAAACTTCAAATTGTTCTCTCTATTTCTACACCTAGCAGTTTTGTGTGGGTTGAGGGGGTATAGTTAGTTTTGTTTTTGGATAAGATGCTGCGGGTTTTGTCTTGGGAGGAGGAGTTAGTGAGACAATTTTCAGCTAATAGGAAAGATTCCTGGGTGTGTTTTGGAGTGTTTGAAGAGAGGAGGCTGAGCATATAAGAGTTGAGCTATCAGCATATTGGACTATGTGGCTTGAGGTGTGGGGTGTGGAATGAGTTGATTGATAAAGATAGAGAAAGTAGGGGCCCCAGGATGGAACCTTAAACTCCAATGCTAATTGGAAGAAGGGGATAGTTGTTGCTGCCATAGGATGGCTTGTTGGGATGTCCTGCAAGGTAATCTGAGAAACATGTCCTGCAAGGTAATCTGAGAAACAGGAGATGGATGATGTACAGAGGTTTAGGAAGGAGAGGATGTTGATTAATTTTGGGTGGTTATCCATATCGAGGGCCTTGGAGAGGTCTAGGAAAATAGCAGATGCATATTGCCCATTATTCTTATAATGGTTGACTGTGTTGGTAAAGGACATCAGGGCTGTGGTAGTGCTATGAGAGTGGTGAAAGCCATGTTTTGTATCTGTTATCAATTTTTCTCTGTGAAGATAATCCATGAGCTAGGTATGGATGACTCTTTCGAGAATTTTAGACAAGGGGATAATATTGCAATGGGAAGATAGTTAACTAAGTGGAGTTATCTCCTAGAAACATTATAAACAAACAAACTAGTCATAGGTGATTCTATAGTCAGGGCACACTGATGTCCACTCACCAGGCTAAACAAGGAGAATGTTACTGTCAGCTGCCTGTCGTTGCGGGTGCAGGATCCGCCCACATACCACGACCAGAAGTCACCCACAACAAGTACACAAATATGACTCTGTCATTGTATTCTGTTATCATCCAATGATACATAGTGCCTTTCTTAGGCAAGGTTCAAATGACAAATTCACCAATGTAACAGGAAGAGGCAAGCAAAAACTGAGGGTAATGCTACTCAATGCTAGAAGTATAAATCTCAAAATGCACTCACTTGAGGCACTCCTTAAAATGGAGAACATTAATATCTGTGCAGTGAATGAGACCTGGTTCAAGGCTCCAGAGAGCACCCCTGCACTACCAGGCTATGACTCATACCACATTTTTTTTCGCATGTAACCTGGACCCGAAAAAAGCAAAGCCAGTGTGTCCATATTCATTAAGGATATCCACACCTCCCTCAGCATACAACTAACTTGGGGAAATCCAAGTGCAACTAACTCTGGGGAAAACTGCAATCCAAATTGTAGCTTGCTACAGATCCCCCACCATGCCCCAGGATTTCCACTCCTCTATTCTTGATGTACTGGAAAATATTAGGGTTCAACCAAACACCCTAATAATGGGTGACTTCAACTACCCTCCATTAACTGGGAAAACTACTCATGTACCAACTATATAGCTCAACGCTTTCTGGAATTCATAAACTCCAATGCCCTGGATCAACTTATCCACACTCCCACCAGGGCAACAATATCAGTCAACTCCTCATTGGTCCCATCCCGACCATAAGCTAATCACCCTTGATATCCACATCCCCCCATCAAGGAAAACCATGGTGTACCCTCCAAAGCCAACTTCATGCTTCTTAAGACAGAAGTGGCGGACTTGAACCATGACACCCATGCAAATGGACAATACAATTACAACTGCTGAATCCTACACAAATGCACTGTATAAGCATTTACACAAGTGCATGGATCATGCTATCCCAAACAAAACCAAGACGCTATCCTCCAAAAAAAGGAAGCCAATCTGGTGGTCCCCTGCCATAAACAAACTGTACAACAGAAGGAAGAAACATTTGTAAAAAAAGAGTAAAACTGGTCAGCCTCAGTAAGAAGCTGAGATCCCTTATAAGATCCTCCAAAGCTAGCTACAAAAACAAAATCACCAATAATTCTAAGGACAACCACAAAGCATTTTATAGCTATGTCAAAAATCTTGATGACAACACCCAGATCTTCTCTGAGTTACAGCACAACGACACTAAAATTACTGAACCAACTGATATTGCCAACATCCTGCAGATAGGTTTGAGTGCTATCCCACTTCCCCACACACACACACACGAGCAAAGGGCCCATTCATACAGAGAAGAATGCAGAGTCCTGTAATCACAACTAAGCTAAAAGCATCCATGGAACCGGACAACATCCCAGGCTGCGTTTTACACGAACTTCAGAACTAACTGCTCCCCACCTAAGCATCATAGTTTCATAGTTTCATAGTTTCATAGTAGTGTACTAGGCTATTTTTCTACTTGTTAATTGAGAATTGAACTGTATGGAGTGTTTTTAGTAACTAACTCCTGTAGTAGTTTTTTATACATAAGAGTGTCATCTTTTATTTTTAATGTTTGCTTGCTAACTCTATTACTAACTCGTAGATTTTCATTATTATTAGTACTGCTAGTATATTTTTGTATGACATTTTGTGTTTGTATGTAAATTTTTATCATCTCAGAATGTATCTCACTCTGTGGAGCTTTTCTCCCCGGGCCTCTACTGAAAATGGAAATTTCTCCAGCTAGACTAGCCCGGTCAACAAATGTAAAATAAAATAAAAATAAATAAATAGTATGTTTGCAACCTCCCTGTCATGGATAACATTTCATATATTGGGAAATAAATGTGAGCCTACAATAATTCTATACTATAGAGCAGTTGGAAATAAGAGAGCATGGGAGTTTATTCCATAATTTGGAAATGTAGTATGAAAATAGTGATTCTCCAGCTGTGTTGTTTGCTTTGGAAACATGTAGGAGGGATTTGTTGGAAGAACGGCGATGTCTAGAGGAGTTGTATGGCTGTAAGAGGTTATGGAGATCAGGAGTTTTATCTGGGTGACAGAGGATTTTGTCAGCAAAGGTAAGATGCTTAAAGTGCAGTAATTATGGAAGTTCAAGCCAGTTTAGTTGTCTAAGTGATGTGCAGTGATGAGATCTATATGAAGCACCATCTTATTGTACCAAAAATCTTGACCAGAAGAAATTGAGCTGAAACTATTTATCAGGAACCTGAACTTAACATTACTGTTTAAAAATCAAGGGATCCAGGATACAACTTTACATAGAAGTAGTACCTTTAATCTGCCTACCCATCCTACTCTCAAAATCTATGAAGAATTAATTGAAAATACACTGAGAGAGAATCTTGGTAACAAGCAGGCATCTCACCCTTTTAATTTTCCACAAAGATTACAATTAATTGTGGATATATTAAAAAAAAGAAAGGATTCGAGTGATGAAGCCTGACAAGGGAGGGGGTATTGTATTAATGCACCAATTAGACTACGAAAATTATATACATGCTTTGTTACAAGATAAAAATGTTTATGAATCTATTTCTTTAAACGAACTAAACATTGCTATTGCTAGAATGAAATATTATTTATACGATCTATTAATGCAAGGAGCCATTGATGAAAAGTCTTACAACTACCTTTTGGTATCCAAACCAAAAACTCCCATTCTGTTTGGCATCCCTAAAGTTCACAAAGGGGTTAATCCTCTGAAATTCCGCCCGATAGTTGCAGGAGCAGGGAGCATGACGGAACCCCTGAGTAAATTTGTTGACTTTCATCTAAAGAACTATGTCTCTAGTTTAACTTTTGTATGTAAAGACTCCTGGGAATTTTTAACCCTCTTGGACCAAGACATTGACAACTCTAATTTGTTCATGGCAACGATTGACGTTGCATTGTCGAATTGTTTCCCAGCATCCCTCACAGCACAGGGTTATCATAGTTTGGCGAAATGCTAAGCAGGGAATCAAATTTGAGCAACGGTCTAATAAACTTAGTTATAGAATTTATGTCCATGGTTCTCTCCAACAATTTTATTTACTTTAATGGCGAATTTTTCCGTCAAAAAAGTGGAGTAGCCATGGGCGCGCCATGCACTAGTGCGTATGCTAATATAGTGCTACACAAGTGGGAAACGGAGTATATCCACTCTACCAACTGGAATCAGTACATCAGATTTTACAAAAGATATCTGGATGATATCTGTATCCTATGGGAGGGCATAGAAGAGTTGTTCCATTCTTTCATCAACTACATGAACAACACGACCACCTTTCTCAAATTCACTTATGCCTTCAATGACACCTCTTTGCACTACTTAGATGTCCATCTGACAAAAAATCCTAACAGTAAGGGCTTCCTGTCTAAGGTGTATAGAAAGGAGACATATTCAAACTCCTTTCTTCACTTTGACAGTGGGCACCCTTTGTATGTCAAGAAAGGCATCATTAAAGGTCAATTAATTCGAGCATGCAGAATGTGCAGCAATCTAGATTTATTAAGGGAAGAAATCGATTTTCTAAGAGGATTGTTCCTGGACAGAGGGTACCCTTCCGTTTTTTTCCAGGGCATCCTTACTGAGGTTCTAAGTAAAAAGGATAATTGTTACCCACCGTTGATAGGTTCAGGAGCTCCTTTTTCTAGAGCTCAACCCACCACAGCACGCAACAATTTTAAGAGTTTTCTTTACACTTATTCATCTGATGCATCACTTATAGAAAAGACCATGAAGAATTTTTGGCCGGTGGTTATTTCCCATGAAGATTCAGCTAGTTTGTTCCCTACTAACCTTTCTTTTGTTAGAAAAAGGAACACCAACTTGAAAGGCATTTTTGAACATAGTCAGCTTAACAAAGACAACGTTGTTCATTCTAGTTCCAACAAGAGAAAAGGGACGTTTCAATGTGGTAGGTGTCACCAATGCCCCTCCATTTCCAATACTCACAAGATACACATCACTGCCCGCAACATCACTCTTACAGCTAGTGATTACTACTCTTGTTATTCTTCGGGAGTGGTTTATTTAGGGTTATGTGTGGTTTGTACATCGTTTTATGTAGGCAAAACGGAAAGGGCATTAAAGCGTAGGATTTATGAACACCTTTACGACATCAAATGCAAGAAAGAAACAAATGCTTTTTTCAAACACTCTTTAGTATGCCCTAATATGTCCATTTGTTTCTTTGTTCTTGAAAAAGTTTGCCCTGACCAGAGAGGAGGGGACTGGGAAACCACACTTTCTTCCAAGGAATTGATGTGGCAAATTAAGTTGAACGCGATAAGACACCCAGGTCTCAATGACAGTTTAAGTATAGGCAGTATACTTAAAGCAAATAGAAATGTTCTTTGAAGTTGTCCTACTTTTTCACAGGTTGGTTACGCTGCACTTATTTTCTATTCCCTCTTTCATTGCTTTCTTTCATCTTCTTCTTTCTCTTCTCTACTCTTTTCACCCTTTTTCTTTTTTATCTATTTCCTTAGTCATCACGTGCAACAGCATTTCATTTTTATTTCATCTTTTCATTTACATTACTAATTTGCAGCTTTGTCCTAGTTACACATAAGGTTTCCAGCTTTTGTGGTTTTTGAAAACCAGGGGTTTGCAGCAGTTGTAAGATGTTCCACTTTTAGGTTTGACATTACGGATTTTGTACAGACAGTCTATTTCTGACTTTTTAAGCATTTTTTAAAATATTTCATGTCTACAAGGCTTTGTTACAAAGATTGCAAAAAAGCGTTTATAACATTGCACACAAAATAAGTACTACAGGAGATTGTGTGTTTTAAAAGCAGCTTGTTCTCATGTTTTAATGCAAAAATGTTTTTAACTTTAATTTTTTATTCAATTAATGTATCTTAATTAGCCTTATTCAATTAACCAATGAGTTTAAGACAGGCAGTATATAACAAACTTGTGTTGTTAATGTTTTTTACACTTGAAAAAGCCTGGTAATACCAGGCGAAAGCGCTCGTGGTTTTGAAGAATTATTGGATTAAAGTTGTCTTTCTTTTTGTCACTTATTGGACTGTTCATTTGAAAGTTTTTTTATTTGAACTGGATCACATACCAGGAATTTTTACTTTATAATTGTTTGGGGTTGTTTAGCATTTCTTCCGGTCAAGATTTTTGGTTCACAGCACCTTTTTTCTTGGTTTTTGAGTGTTTAACTTTTTTACCATCTTATTGTAGCAAGATTCAAGTTTCGTAAGGTCGGTTTTACAGAGGTTGGTTAGTACTGGGGAAGCTTATAAGAGGATAGATAGGAGATGCATTTGGGCAATAGTGGATTTAGTATTCTTGGTTAAGAATTTATTGTTCCTATACAAGAGACAAAGTTTCTTATGGACTTTTTTAATGGTTTGGGCAATAATTATATCAAACTTCAAATTGTTCTCTCTATTTCTACACCTAGCAGTTTTGTGTGGGTTGAGGGGGTAATGATAGTTTTGTTTTTGGATAAGATGCTGAAAGGTGGGGAGGGGGTTTTGTCTTGGGAGGAGGGGGTTTTGCCTGGATGAAAGAGGAGAAGTTTTGTTTGGGTTAAGGATGAGGTGGGAGTTAGTGAGCCAATTTTCAGCTAATAAGAAAGATTCCTGGGTGTGTTATTGGAGTGTTTGAAGAGAGGAGGCTGAGCATATAAGAGTTGAGCTATCAGCATATTGGACTATGGTGGCATGAGGTGTGGAGGTATGGAGTTGATTGATAAAGATAGAGAAAAGTAGGGGCCCCAGGATGGAACCTTGGGGAACTCCAATGCTAATTGGAAGAAGGGGGGATAGTTGCTGCTGCCATAGGATGGCTTGTTGATGTCCTGCAAGGTAATCTGAGAAACAGGAGATGGATGATGTACAGAGGTTTAGGAAGGAGAGGATGTTGATTAATTTTGGGTGGTTAACCATATTGAGGGCCTTGGATAGGTCTAGGACAATAGCAGATGCATATTGGCCATTATTCTTATAATGGTTGACTGTATTGGTAAAGGACATCAGGGCTGTGGTAGTGCTATGAGAGTGGTGAAAGCCATGTTTTGTATCTGTTATCAATTTTTCTCTGTGAAGATAATCTATGAGCTGGGTATGGATGACTCTTTCGAGAATTTTAGACAAGGGGATAATATTGCAATGGGAAGATAGTTAACTAAGTGGAGTTATCTCCTTTGTATAGGAGTATAATGTGAGAAACATTATAAACAAACAAACTAGTCATAGGTGATTCTATAGTCAGGCACACTGATGTCCCACTCACCAGGCTAAACAAGGAGAATGTTACTGTCAGCTGCCTGTCGGGTGCCAGGATCCGCCACATAACTCACGCACTCGGGATCACTCCACAACAAGTACAAATATGACTCTGTCATTGTCCATGTTGGTGTGAATGACCTGAAATGTACCTCCCTGAACTACATGAAAAGAGACATGGAAGAGCTCTCTGATCTTGTAGCCCAGGCAGGTATGACCCTAGCCCTGAGTAGCATTCTGTCATCATCCAGAATAATACCGCAGTACAAGGACAAAATGATTGACTTCAACAATTGGCTAAGCTTCTGGTGTCATTCTAAGGGGATCCAATATCTGTCTGCTTGGGATGACATGGTCGACAGACCATGAAGCTTTGCCAGAGATGGCCTGCATCTGTCGCCCCTGGGATTCCGGATACTGGCTAAGGCTCTTGCCGCCCCTATAGTGCTTTTCTTAGGCAAGGTTCAAATGACAAATTCACCAATGTAACAGGAAGAGGCAAGCAAAAACTGAGGGTAATGCTACTCAATGCTAGAAGTATAAGTCTCAAAATGCACTCACTCGAGGAACTCCTTAAAATGGAGAACATTAATATCTGTGCAGTGAATGAGACCTGGTTTAAGGCTCCAGAGAGCACCCCTGCACTACCAGGCTATGACTCATACCACATTTTTCGGCCATGTAACCTGGACCGAAAAACCAAAGGCAGAGGTGTGTCCATATTCATTAAGGATATCCACACCTCCAGGCTAGTTGCTCAGCATAATGCATCCGAGGCAATCCAAGTGAAACTAACTCTGGGGAAAACTGCAATCCAAATTGTAGCTTGCTACAAATCCCCCACCATGCCCCAGGATTTCCACTCCTCTATTCTTGATGTACTGGAAAATATTAGGGTTCAACCAAACACCCTAATAATGGGCGACTTCAACTACCCCTCCATTAACTGGGAAAACTACTCATGTACCAACTATATAGCTCAACGCTTTCTGGAATTCATAAACTCCAATGCCCTGGATCAACTTATCCACACTCCCACCAGGGGCAACAATATCCTAGACCTAGTCATTACCAACCTGAAGTCAACTCCTCATTGGTCCGATCCGACCATAAGCTAATCACCCTTGATATCCACATCCCGCCCCCATCAAGGAAACCATGGTAAAAAATTTCTCCAAAGCCAACTTCATGCTTCTTAAGACAGAAGTGGTGAACTTCATGACACCCATGCAAATGGACAATACAATTACAACTGCTGAATCCTACACAAATGCACTGTATATGCACTTACATGAGTGCATGGATCATGCTATCCCAAACAAAACCAAGACACTATCCTCCAAAAAAAGGAAGCCAATCTGGTGGTCCCCTGCCATAAACAAACTGTACAACAGAAGGAAGAAACATTTGTAAAAAAGAGTAAAATCCCATGAGTGGAGGAGCTCCCTGGTCAGCCTCAGTAAGAAGCTGAGATCCCCTATAAGATCCTCCAAAGCTAGCTACAAAAACAAAATCACCACTAATTCTAAGGACAACCACAAAGCATTTTATAGCTATGTCAGGAATCTTGATGACAACACCCAGATCTTCTCTGAGTTACAGCACAACGACACTAAAATTACTGAACCAACTGATATTGCCAACATCCTTGCAGATAGGTTTAGTGCTAACTTTACCCCCCCCACACACACACACCATAAAGGGCCCATATCTATACAGGAAGAATGCAGAGTCCCTGTAATCACAACTACGCAGGTAAAAGCTGCACTTTCTAAAGCTAAAAACGCAGCATCCATGGAACCGGACAACATCCCAGGCTGCGTTTTACACGAACTTCAGAACTAACTGCTCCCCACCTAAGCATCGTGTTTAATAATAGCCTTGCATCAGGCTTTGTGCCCACTGAATGGTACACAGCAACAGTTATCCCACTCCACAAAGGGGGAGCCACAACTGATCCGAGGAACTATTGCTCTATTAGCCTGACGAGCCTGGTCTGCAAGGCCATGAAACATATCATCATGGAGCTCATAAACAAAGACATTGATAACCTCCAAACTATGGATCCCACCCAGTTTGGGTTTGTGAAAGGTAGATCATGCCTCCTGAACCTGATTTATTTCTTTGAGGCAGTCGCCAAAGCCGTAGATGAGGGTAAGGTGGTTCGCACAGCCTATCTTGACCTTGCCAAGGGTTTTGACACCATCCTGGATTCTGGAATTATAGCTAAACTTACTAAACTAGGTATAAATCCCTGCATCACAAGATGGTTGCCAACTGGCTCACAGACAGAACCCACACTGTAAAAGTTGCAGACTCCAAATCTGACCTCAAACCAGTGACAAGTGGAGTACCACAGGGTTCAGTCCTGGGACCTCTCCTGTTTGGTATCTACTTCTCTGAAGTACAGGCTAACACAGAAGTCCTCTGGCTAATGAAGCTTGCAGATGACTGCAAACTAGGAGCCATAATCAAGTCCCCACATGATGTGGACATCCTACAGAAGGGCCTCGCTGAGACAGATGCCTGGTGTCAGAGCCATGGCCTCAAGCTCAATGCCAAAAAGTGCAGTGTCATCCCCCTTGGTAAAAACTCTGTACCCATGAACTACCACATAGGCCGCAATCTACTTAACACCAAATGTGAGACCTTTGATAGTCACATCGCCACAGTAGTCAGGAAGTCCTTCTATGTGGCACACTTCATCATAAAAGGGTTCTCATCCAGGAAAAAAGAGGTCATTGTTCCCCTCTACTCGACACTCATTAGACCCATTATAGAGTACAACACCCCTTTTGGAATTTACCTCACAAGACATCTGCAGAAGCTGGAAAGGCCACAGAAGTACCTCACAAAGAGGATTACTGGCCTCAAACAAATGCCCTACACTGACCGTCTCAAAAATCTCCAGCTTTACTCTGTAGCATATCACCTACTTCGAGGTGATCTCTGCCTAACATATAAAGCTATGTCAAACCCAGAGCTGTTGGACATGCTATACCTAAAGAAATCCCAATCCCTCTGAGCTACACACTCTAGGGACCTAAACCTTGTCACCACAATAAACAGGACATGCTGGAGGGATAGATTCCTGTCCCAGAGACTTCCCATACTCTGGAACAGGCTACCCATCTATGTCGAACAAAGTTCTTCCATTAGCACTCTTCAAGAAAAATCTTGATGAGTGGATGAGAAATAGGAAATACACCCTGGGGAACACTTCTGTGTCTCTGCTCGACAGTGGCACAGGAAAAAACCTTTCTTGGGTGGCGTAAGCCAAGGAACTTTGTTGGCTAGGCTTACGTAGGCCCTTGGGCCGATAACCTAGTACCTACCTACGAACTTATGAAACTTTCCAAATAGTGGGTATCAGGCTGTCAGTGACTGATCTATTTATGAGAATGGGTACTGGCTAGGCTATTCCTTCAGCTGCAATTTGTAGGAGTTCTGCAAGGAGGTTATCAGTTGCTAGGGTAGTTGGTTGGAGTTTTGGTTATGGGTAGTATTTTTGTTTGTGACAGGGGTGGAGTCATTGGTAGAGGACTGAGAGTTTGCAAGGGCTTGGATTGACTCTGTAAAGTAGGTATTAAACTGGGTCTCTACAGTGTCTGTGTTGGGACACTGTTAAAAAATACTTGGATAGGAAGGACAGAAAGTTAAGTGAACTGCTTAGCCCACCACACTCACTGAAGTGCCCTTGGTGCTTGCTATCAATTACCCCCAGGAGAATACTTTAGGGGAGAAGTGGTAAGTTTTCATTTAACTGCTTGCAGAGATGCTGGATTAGCTTTCTGTGAGAAGATTTTATCTTCAAATATGTCTGCACATCCATAACAGAGTAAAAATATTTAAAATCTCTGTTAAAGCAATATGTGCACATATATTAAGTATAGTGATATCCTAATATCTCATTAGCACAGCAAAAGTGTGTAGAGCCTATAATATAGTGCTCTATTGTTAGAATATATTGATAAAATTACAGTAAGCATTGGTGGTGTTTTTTACAGCCCTGAAATACTGTAAGGTTAGGCTATTGTATGCCTGTCAAATCTTTACAAACTTGCCAGCATTCCAAAGAACAAGACTTGAAGAATGTTATAACATTGCTGCTACCATACTCACCAATGCCAGTATCTCAGACTACTAAACTGAAATGAACTACCCCACATCCTTCACCAATCCCATCTTCTAATAGTTGACAGTTTAAATTCCATTAGACAAATGAGTTTACAAATTTAATATGAAAAGCTACAATGTAAAAGCATATTTTGTGCACATGTATTAAGACATGACTTGTAAATGTAAAGACTTGCATGATATGTTTTGTTCATGTTTGTAGTCTGTACATTGCTGTTTGCCATGGAAAGCTTGTATAGTATATTGTTATTTTTTTTTTTTGTCATGTGGAGCTTTTCTTCCCAGGCTTCTGCTCATAGGTTCATAAGGTCATAGGTGTATACTAGGCTAGCAACCACAAGGGCCTTTATAAGCCTAGCCATGCAACCCAAATGTGTCCCACAAGCTATACATTTTAGACGTTTAAATAGAGGATGATTGTTGGTTATAACATGATTTACTGACTTCCTCTGTTCATCAGAGACATGGGCATGCGAACAGGGGTGAATTTTCAATTTCCCATCCAATTGTCCAAGTTACACTTAAATAGGGGTAGGATTGGACTTTGTTTCACATGGATAGGGAGCCTGTTCTAGAAAAAGGGAATTCTCTGAGATACATATCTGTATCTCCAGCATGGTAAGTACTGTGATGCAGATATTACAAATGTGTTGCACAAGACTCAGTTCATGGGAAATTGTGATTTATTACATGATACTAAACTGCCTTCAGACATGTACTTTGGCAGACTGTATTAAATGTGTATGTGTGGTGGCAGTAGTAGGAAGTACTCCTGTAAAATGATGCTTGCACAACCACAACTATTTTATATTCCAATCACGTAAATAACATGAAATGGTGTATGTAGCAGTCCATGACACAATACTACCATCAAGAAAACTTGTTTGCTTACTAGGGGCTAGTTGTCATAAGTGGTCTTCCTTTCACACATACCTTCTCTTTTTGTTGTTTTAAAAAGCTGTTTCTTTGCCTTCCACCTCTTATTGTAATCAGACTTTCAAAGTCCCCCCCTTTTATTGCTGTGGTTGGTTGCGTAACCTATTTAAGTACTTTCGCACCCACTGTTTTCCATATATCCATAATACTAAGTAGCCACCCAACAAACCAGTATTGTATAGTCCTGTCTCCTTCTCATTTTCCCAGAGCTCCCATCTGTATGGTATACTTGCCACACTCTGGGGAAGTACTGAGTTAAACCTGTTTCATCACAAGAATATAACAGATTCATTTTATTGTTTTGCTTTTCAATTAACTGTTTAGAGTGCGACTGCTTAATTTTTTATTTATTTGTGAATTTTGGCTTTAAATCATTCTAAAGGTCCCTAATTTATTTATTTTATTTACATTTGCTGACTGGGTAGTGTCTGACTGAGCAAGTAGCCCATTTTCATCAGAGACCCAGAGAGAAAAGCTCCACATTGACAAAAAAAAAAAAAAAAAAAAAAACTTTTTAACATTCTCCAAAAATATTTAACATTTTCAGAAAAAAAATGCAGCATCATACATAGAGGGAAAAATACAATAAATAGAATAATGTTATAGCAAATCATATCAAATACATGAATGGTATAGAGTATGTAACACACTTTCTAATACTCTCTAATACTTGAAATTGCCTTGTCACAGTAGTTTGCTTAAGTTGTTTTTTGTAGCATTACAATTGCAAGCAATCTTTATTGGTGTTATTACATCAAGAGAGTAAGCAGTGCCCTGTACAGACACAAATGCCCAGAAAGTAAATTTTATCTATTAGATTTCCCAAAAAACTGAAATCTGTAAATTAGTGTAACTAAAACAAAGCCATTGCATGGAGACAAGCTTATTGCAGCTATTTTGCATATTAAACAGAACTACTATCAAATCTTAGCACCAGTGGCAGCTGGTGACTTCAAATCAAAGGGGGGGTGTAGGAGACAGCTGAATTGGGGGGGGGGGCAGAGGGAAAGGGTGTGACCAACTAGAAAGGTGCGGAGCTATACTCAAAACCACAAAAACTGGGACTTTAAATAATGGTGCCCTGGGTGCCAAATTGTCATTATGAGAGTCCAATCAAGACAAAATGAAGTGGAGAAGAAGAAAAAAAATATATTTCAATGCATTGGCTACATGACAACTTACTTAATATCTAGATGGAAACAAAAAGGTTGTGAGGCATGAAAAAATAAATTACTTTTTAAATACATTACTGGAATGTCAGTCAAAATCAAGTATAAAAAAGCAAACAGCACTCAACTCAAACCACTTCTCCTTGCACTGCAGTTCTAATTATAATTTATATTCAGCTTTATAAAAGTACCAAGTAACATGCAGCCAGCAAGATGCATTTTCTGAATAATCAGAAGCATAAATCAATAGCATAAAAATATGACAGAAAACCAGAACATTCTGCAAAATCAAGGCTAGATGAAAAGCCACTGTACTTGTGTCTACCTTGGATGGGGGGTACTTAGTCTGCAAACTTACACTGCATAACTGCTCCTTGCCTTGCTTGGACACATCCAGAGGCACTACATGGGGGAGTGGGATACAAGTATGTCACAATTTGAAATGTCTCTGGCTGACGGTGATGGTCCTGACGCATTTGTCATACTCTCGACCTCAGAGCAAGTAATCTGGACATAGCCATAAATAAAAGTGGGGCAAGTCACAAAGGCCCAAAAATAAGGATAATTTTTAAATATTGCTCTTACAAACTTAGAAAGTTAACAAAATAATAGGTCTTGCATTAGTGCGAAATTTCTGAAGGTTACGAAATCTGAAACTCAAATGTCTGTTATTATTTTCTAACTTAAGCCTTTAATGATTTGTCACTAATTTGCCAGAAAACCCACAATTTTATGAAAAATTGACCAAAAATGTGATGTGAAAATCTGTACACACAGACACACACAGAAACATATGCACTTTTGAAGTGATTCTGAGGAAAATATAGGAGAAACTAACAGGCTTGGTGATGAAAATGGAAAATGTGTTATCAAACGTTAGCTTGTATGTTTGTGTGAAGAATGAGGGCAGTGTTTTGTCTGTGTGTGTGTGTGTGTGTGTGTGTGTGTGTGTGTGTGTGTGTGTGTGAGCGTGTGTGTGTGTGCGTGTGTGTATTAGGACACAGACCTGCCTATGATACTGAAAGATCTGAGACCTGCAGCTTTTATCTTCACATCCACCCATACATTCCATTACTGACACTGTAGCTCAGTTTAGGGGTAAACATTGTTGTCTTAATTCACTGTGTCTTAGAAAAACAGTGAGGTGTGTCATCTTCCTGAGATGGTGGTAAATCAGATGAATAAAGAAAACATCATGAACTTGCCATAGAAGAACCAGACAATTTATTCTACAAATAATATGATTAACAAATAATTATACTAGCAAAAATCTTCATAACACAAAAAAGTCCTTAATCATAGTACTTGCTACTTTCAATCCAAAATATAAACTCAAACTTATCTTTAACTTAGTCCATCTTTCCTGAGCCTTAATTACTTTTTTCCATAAAACTTGCATTGCATGTCCTGATAAAGCAAACTTAAGTTAATAATTTAATAAACATCCATATTTTATTACATAAAACAGGAGTATACTTCACTTTCCAAATATATCGCATAATAACACACAGCTATACATAGTTCTCTTGTATTTATGTCCAACTGACACTGTTTTAACAAAAAAAAAAACAGTCCTTCTCTTTCTTCTGCTTTATAACTAAAACTGGTACAAGATTATAAACTAGCCATAAACACAAGCACGTTTTCAGTTACAGGTTTTGCTACAGGTAGAAGACTGGCTCTAGTTTAACAAGCAACTATTACTGCTCCTCCTGTAATACGTATAATAGGGAAGCTGCAGCAGGTGATCCTACAGTTATTTTACCTGCACTTTTTAATGTGCTGTATTTATAAGAAGGTCCGACTCCACTGTAATCAGTGCTCTACCCCAGACAGTTAAATTAAATCAACAATGTTATTTTTATACTTCCTTTAGAAAGCTATTAATGCAACTGTTAAGCACCCTTTGTGACTTACTGTAAGCCTGCAATGAATGATATCACAGCAGAATGCTGTTATATCCCAAATATACAAACACACTGACATGCAGCAATTGATTCTGAGACTTCCACAATTATTGTCCATTCTTGTATTTAAGTAACATTAAGGGACAGGCATTGACTACTGAGAGAGACTACAGAATGTTTATTTTAATCATAATCATTTTATGGTTTTCTGATTACAGTACACTAAGTCATTATGAAACAGTGATGAGACAATACAGACAAGAATAATGGCATTGACCTTAATAAGTGCTGAAATGTCTGCAAGTGGATCAAGAACAATGACAGAAAATATAAAGCAAGTGACTACAAACTTTAAACCAAACAAAAAAGGCCTAAAAATAGTCTAATTATTGGTAATAGGGAGGATACAAATTAGCAGTGAGTTACAGTACGTACCCCTTACAGGAATGCTTAAATGTCTATAAAGCAGGACTACAGGTGTGCAGCACACGTAATTTGGGTAGAGGAAAGGGGTGGGAGTAAGGTGGGGAGTGGTTGAAGGAATATATAGAAATTGGTTCCAGTATTATCACTTTTCAAATTCTTTACTTTTGGCAAATTAAAATACCACAGGCCTTGGAATGGGTTGGCTGAGTATGATAGCCAGCCTGCCAGTTTACATTACATGTGAACAGACAGTTTTACCTTAAGTACACATTCTGGTTTTTACTGTCCTGTTATATAGGCTGTTGATACTAATGAAGATTTCAAATAGCATCCATACACAGACACAATACGTATTTGTCTGTGGACTACTTAAACTGCAATAGTTTCATTAATATAATTTTTGAAAAAATCAAGAAGTAGGAAAGCATCTTTTTGCTAGAATGTTTTCATATAAAACATCAGCATTATTTATCACTTTATTTTAATATTTTTCTTCATGGAGAAAAGTCAGCATTATTTAGCTCTTTATTTTACCATACGTAAAATTAAATGAAAGTACTAGTACCACTTTATTTTAGCATATGCAACGTAAACAGAAAAGCAGAAGAATAGTACAGTTTCATACAATAAGATGTGTGCTCAGCCTCAGTTCATGGAAATCTAAAAGCCTTTTTGTGTCATTGTGTCATAATGTCAAGTAAGTTAGTACTTCCTGCACAAATGCAGTGATTGTATTCGTACACAAAAAGAATACAGCGATTAGTAATAAATTACGTTTATCTCCTAATTAAGTCTGCAGAACCAGAAGTAAAGCTGCGAGACAGCACAGGACGTTATCAGATTAATAATAGTTTTATAGTTTATAGTTCTTAAAGCTGCACTAATTATTAGCCCAGATCGTCAGAGTGTTTGGTTGCCAGTAACAAACTATCCCCCTGAGCCAGTAACCAAACTAGTAAAAAAGCAAGAAGTTCTACACTGGGAAAAAAACATTTATCCTGTTAACATTTAAGCTCTTTGGCATGACAGAGTGTAGATAAAAGCAATAAAAAATCCAGTAATGCAAAAAAGAAAAAAAAAAACACTCTTAGCAAATAAATTGTTACCAGAAAATAGCAAAGCCAGTGTCATCATTTCAAATCTTATTTTACTAGGTTCCAATTCAATACACTCTAACAGATACAGCACCACAAGTAACGCAATGGGGGAGCGGTTCTGCTTGAACAAGGTAAAGAAACTATGTCTGCATTTTAGAATCAGATGACATTTGGCAATTTGAATGGCTAGCTGGTAGTGATTGAAGAACTGGGATGGCTTTTCTGGGGAGCCCATGATTTTCAATTATGACTAGCAGGACAAAGACATGATAGTGTGCACTAATAGTACTGCTGTGGCTAACATAGGCTGATGTTCTTACATATACCACCTTACTGCAAATGTACTGTCTTGCATCATCCCAGACAAAATTCTATTATTTGCCACAGACCAGTCTGGGAGGTCATTGCAGGGATGAAACAAAGCCCTAAAATTATGGAAGAATAATTGAGAGCAGCAGTGAAAAAAATTTGTGCTTAGAGAAAGAAGGATGCAAAAACTTTAATTACTGTGCGTGCGTGCACGTGCATGTGTGTGTGTGTATGTGTGTGTGTGTGCGTGTGTGTGTGTGTGTGTGTGTATGTGTGTGTGTTTGTGTGTTGGATGGGTTGTGGTACTAAGGAGGGGTCTGAAGGGAAGATATGGATTGGTGTTGAGGGTGGAAGGAAGTGGCTTGGTTTTAGGGGGCTGTTGGAGCTAAGAGGGGGATATGTGCATGACTGCAAGTGTGTGTGTGTATGTGTCTGTGTATGTCAGTGTCTGGGTCTGTGTGTCTGCCTATGTGTGTGTGTATATGTGTGTGTGCCTGGGTGTCTTAGTATGTGTGTATGTGTGCGTGTGTCTGTAGGGGTGGGGGGAATATTGCTGGCTACCTGGGTATCAAATCCATTCCATGCACTGAAAAAATGAGTGCAAGCTATCTGGATCATCATATAGACTTTGAAACCCAGCTAACTGCCTCCATCTTGAAAACTAAGTCATGTCATTTAGCAGAAAAAAATGTTAGAGAGAAACGCACACACACACACACACACACACACACACACACACACACACACACACACACACACACACACACACACACACAATAACCAGACAATCAATGCAAAATAGCATCATCTGCTAAGAAATGCATATCCTCATTTCAAATATATATAAAACATAAGACTAAAACAAGATGCATTAAAACTACAAAAGAAAATGTTGCATTTACATTTATGTCTCAACCTAATAATTCCTGGCCAAGGATACTAATATACTAAATTCATATGACAGGTGTATAAAACTACTGTCATGCAAATGTGTACTTTGCTTGAAAAGTATGGAACCCAGCCAAATATTATGTAAATTGAAGGATTATTAATATTTACCTTTGAATAATTTTATATCAGCTGGCTAAGAGTCTTGAAGTGCAGAATTTAAAGATTTTTTTTGTCCGAGATTGCAAGCTATGAACTCCGTGGTGTGATGGTCTGACCAAAGCACAAAGCAAAGTACTGTATGCTGCTACTCTACTGACTGGTTCTCATTCTGTTTTTCCCAGTGGTGCACAAAGTGTGGGAAGAGAGTGAGAACCAATCAGTAGCCATCCAGCCATGCATTCCACCTACATGACTGCGGACGTGGCAGTCCGATCTACTTACAGTCTACTGCAGTTACAAACCGCATAGATTACTGGACATCAAACACTGATGCCTTCTCTCCTTAATCCAGACGGCTTTTACAGCAGTCTGGATTTACAGAAACTATTTTTTTTTTAACCCAAAACTCACAAAGCATGCGCAGTTCGAGTTCCAGGACTTTAACAGAATGTCAGCGAGTTGGTCGGACTTGCAGCTAAGTAACATTATGTAGTAGAATACAAAAAATAAATATTTTATTTTTTAAAATATTATTTTCACAGCTGGGGGCTACAGCCCTGCAGTCCAGTAGCATGAGCCACCACTGTTTAGCACAATCTTACCTAGTCTATTGTAAAACTCAAAAGACTACCCAAGAAGACCTTTTTATAAACCATCCAAGACCTACAGTAGCCCACCCAAACACAGGTTCAGAAAACATGGATGTGCAATTTCCAAATGGCTGTGTAGCCTGCTTGGTAGATATAGGCATCATGAGACAATGTAGATTGTCACATGTTCACAGACAACCATTTAATCCTTAGAGAAACAAGCACAGTATGCGGGAGATGCAAACACACAATTTCACTGGAGGCAAAAATCTTGCCTACAAAAAAGGTTGCCAAGAACACGCACACACTCTCCATCCCCCACACATAGTGTTCATCACACACACACACACACACGCACACACGCACACACACACACACACACACACACACACACACACACACACACACACACACTCACACACACACACAGACCAACCTGTGCTGAGGGACTAAAAAGCAATCTTCTTAAACGTCAAAAACCTCATAGGCCTATAAACAACATTGTCTATTTTCAGCGATCTCTAAAGCACTCAACAAATGAAACATCAAACACCACACTTATGCCTACACCCAGTGGAGCCCCAAGAGCAAAGCCCAAAAGGAAACCCAACACATTACCCAGGAGTCTTTTCATAGGGTACTCTATTGTACAACAGACAGATGCCCCACTCACCAGACTGAAGAAGGAGAAGATAAAGGTTAGTTTATTATCTGGAGCTATTATGCACCAAGTTACACTTTAATTCAGATCAGTACACAACAGGAACCAGTATGATTCTATCATAGTCCATGTGGGTGTTATTGACCTGAGACATATTTCTCTGGATTAAATGAAGAAAGGAATTGATGATCACTCTGAATACATGTGTCAGGAAGGTATGTGTCTTGCATTGAGCAGCATTCTACCTTCACCAAGGATGATGCCACAGTATGAATAAAAGATGACTGATTTTAATACTTGGCTAAGTTGCTAGTGCCTTTCCAGGAGTATTCAATATCTGTCAGCATGTGAGGACATAGTTAACAAAGCACGTTGCTTTGCAAAGGGTGGTCTGCACCTGTCTCCCCTAGGATTCCATATATTGGCTAAAACTGTATCCACCACCTTAAAACCTTTTAGGCAATGCCAAACTGACAGTCCTTCCAACTTAGCAAATAAATCCCAAAGAAACCTAAAGATGTTACTGCTCAGTGTTACAAGCCTAACCAAGAATCTCAACATCCTACAAGCTTTCCTCACTCTGCAGAATATAGACATCTGTGTCATTACAAGACATGGTTTAAATCTGCAGACAGTGTTCTGGTAGTGCGAGGCTTCGGTGCCTTGCATATATTTAGATCATCTGCTGCACAAACAGAGACAAAAGGTGTAGGAGTCTGAGTCGGTATTAACAGCAAGCATAATTCTACATTGGTTAAATGAGATGATGCCTTGGAATTTATTCATGTGCTAATCACCGCAGACAAAATCTCATACAGTGTCCTAGCAAGGTGTAGTTCACCCTGTATGTCCTTAGAATCCTAGAACTCCTATCTAGACCTACTGCAGGCACTCGTCATTAAACCAAATTCCCTATTCATGGGAGACTTTAACTACACCTTTACAGACTGGGACGCAAGTATTCATACATACATACATTGCCTCATATCTATAGGCACAATGACTCCTGGACCTTAATAATGTAAATACACTTGACCAAATAGTACACACCCCCACCAAAAGATCATACATGCTGGACCTGGTATTCACCAATATGGGATAGTGTTGTACCCTCCTCAGTGGAAAGACCTCACTGGTGAAGTCAAACCACAAAGCTATCTCCTTTGAAACAAAAAATCAGATCTGTAACCTCAGCAAACCATGTAACAGTTAGGAACATCCTATTAAGTGATATTTTGTAAAAATGTAATGCCCCTCTCAACCCAAGTTCACAACAATCAATGCGGAATTATGCATCATGAATGGAGGATTGCAACAGTTATCCCTCTTCACAAGGGTGTACCTTCAGCTGATCACAGAAACTACAAACCTATTAATCTGACTAGTCTATTATGCAAAACCATGGGAGAAATTATCATGGGAATGATCAGCAAAGACATAGACATCCTACCGACACTGGGCACAACCCAGTACAGCTTTGTCAGGGGAAGGTCATGCCTACTAAACTTGTTGGATTTCTTTCAGATGGTAACCAAGGCAATGAATGAGGGGAAAATGGTGCATACCTCCTACCTGAACCTGGGTAAGGCATTTGATACAATACCCCATTTGGATATAGCTGACAAACTCAATGAACATGGATGAGCCACTACAAAACTTGCTGGATTGCCAGCTGGCTCACAGACAGGACCCAACAAGTCAGAATTGGTGATACCACCTCAACTAATAGACCAGTCACCACAGGAGTACTGATCTGATCTATGCTGGGACTACTATTTGGCATCTACTTCTTGGAGGTAAATGCAAATGTCAAGGACTTTGGTTGACCAGATTCACAGATGACTGGGAGCTATCATAGATTCTTCCCACGACACAAGCATCTTGCAAGAGGCCCTAACACAGACAAATGACTGGTGCCAAAGTCATGGACTAAAGCTCAGTGCCAAGAAATGCATTACACTGCCTTTGGGAAAACTATCAGCCAGACTAATTGCTCCACGGATAAGACACCCCTAGGAGTTGACCCAGTAGTCAGGGATCTGGGAACATATGTTGACAGTAACTGGCCTTTAGTCAACATGTGGTCAAGGTAGTAATAAAATCATTCTGTGTCACCCAACTTATAAGTTAGGGCATTGCATTTAGGTCCCAGGAAGCCATCATGCCACTTTATTCAGTCCTTAGTTCCCTTCGCCATTTTCCTGACCAGACATATGCAGTAGTTAGAATGTCCACCAAGGTTATTTACCAGGAAAATCCAGGGTATACGCACATTGATACATTGACCTATACAGATTGCCATAAAACCCTGTCTCTATACCCTGCCTTCTACAGGTTAATGAGAGGCAATATATGCTGGCATACAAGGCATCTTCAGACCCAGCTCTCATGGACCTTTTGCACATCCTTAAAAAAATCCAAGGATTTAAATTTTTCTTGTAACATAAATAAGACTTGTTCATGAGACAGATAGGTGTCCAACAGGATCCCCATCCTCTGGAACAGGGTCCAGACCAATGTGCAACACATTTACTAACATCCTACCTGACATGGTGCAGGAGTTTGGCATAATGGTTAAGATGTTTGCCTCAGAGGTACAAGATACAGGGTTTGAGTCTGATCTTGGGTTATTGGCAAGGCATAAAACGGCTCTACAGAGCAATTAGTCTAGTATTCACCTATAAACAACACAAATCACAAGTGTCCTTTTCATGACCAGTCTGGGAGTACTGTCTGGTAATATAATTTAGCAGGCACGTAAAAGAAAAATGAAGGCTGTTGTTACCCAAACACACTGTATTTCACACCTGTGAGACTGCAAGAGAAAAAAAAACAAGCTAAAGAAAATGTATTCATAGTTAATATATTAACATTAAAGTAATAGACTTCATTCTGTTAAATAAATGCACATTCAATACAAAAGGGAAACCATGAGTCACATCCAAAGAACATTGCTCACATGATGATAGCCTGTTTACTACAATCAGTTTATATCCCTAGCTCTATTTATTGCCTTGGCAATGGATGGGAAATTGGAAATTGACCCCTTGGTCTGGCTCTTATATCTGTGATAGCCAGAGGCAGACAGTAATACCCAAACTAACATACCCCCTTGTAACCTCTAGATGCTTCCTAACATAACTCCTCCTAATAAACACCTAAGATACACAAGGATGCAATTTGGTTGGATTACATGGATAAGCTTATAAAGACCATGGTAGTCATTAGCATAGTATATACCCACGGGCCTATGAAACTATATGCTTCTTTCATTTTCTATAAACCTTGAAGTTAGATATTTCATTTTCTCTTTCCAAGCCCTAACAAGGTAATTATAAAACGCTGCCCAAAGGCTAACTCCAAACGCCACCTTGTTTATCTGAGACTATAAAAAATAAAGAATATACAAAAAAATAAAATAACCCCCGCTGTGACATACATAAACCTCGATTGACTTTATTCTGATATAATATGCCTTCATTAAATGGTTTCAGCCTACTACCCTAAAACCCTAAGAAAAGTACTCATTACTTATACTCCAAATTCTCCGATTAGTAAATAAACACTCAGAAAGGGCTGCTGTACATCTGACAAACAAGCTTTAATTAAAAAAAAGAATACTTAACACCCAATGCTGACAAAGCATTCTGAATAAGGAGCATAACATATATAATTTCTTCCATGCCAATCCCTTTAAATGTGATCTTGTGAACATTTAAACTGCAGACCTGGAACAAGTATTATAGCAATTAAATGCCAACTCTTTTTCAGATAGCCTTCTATCATTCATACTGTTAATAGCTCTGTGGAAGGCAGTGTTCACCACCATTTTCTACTGATGTCTCCACCTACATAAATCTAACTTTCATGGGGTCATAAGTTAAGTAACAGCCAATCAGTCTGCAGAGCACTACAAGCCCAACCCAAAACCTCTGATCATAAATTCCTTCTAGCCTCAAGGAGGGCAAAACAAAACATACTGGGAGAGAATGTGGGGCTGCTCATTTGATTATCTAGGTTTACCATAAAAATAAAGGGTGCTTCTCTGCTTGGCATGTAGGGGAAACTTGTTCCAAAGGTGGGGGATACCTAGGATATGAATCTATGTCTTGTTTATCTGCTAGTGAATGTTTACTTCCTTTAACCCGGCATTCGAGGTACCATTTGTTCTGTGAAGGAAGAGGATGTCAAAGAGAGATGGATCTTTCACGGCTCGAAAGGTTAGACACAGATGTCCATTGAGGAGTCTGTAATAGACTGTATACAGGGAAACTGCTGCCGGTCTGTCCTGATAACTGATTTTTTTGAGGCCACTGATCTTTTTAGCAATTAAACTCTGAGGTTTCTCAAGCTGAATGACATGTTTAGACAAATGCATGTCAAAAACTGCATTATATTTAATATTGGGTCTGTTTCAATGACGTGTTTAGACAAATACATGTCAAAAATTGCATTATATTCAATAATGGGTCTGTTGAGATACAAACAAAGGGGAATTAAGACTTCTTTGGATCTAGTGGAGATGGCTTTGTAAATTAGAAGAGCCAGATGGAAGGTTGGAAGGTTTTCTGAGTCATAACCGAGACATGATAATCAAAAGGTTAGGAATTATCAACAAGAGTGCCTAAATCCCTTATGACAGTTTCTGTTTAGAGGGTTGTATCACCTATAGTTCATGTGAAAATGTTTTTGTTTTGTTTACTAAAATAAACTATACTACATTTTTTCACATTTAATTTGTGACAATTATCCTTACACCTGTTGTTAACAAGGTCTAACTCATGTTGGAACAGTTCTGTGTAAGTGAAAGATCAAATAACAATGCCCAGTTTACAATTGTTTGCAAACCTAGATAACCATAGCTCAGGAGTGTTAGCCTGAAGGTCTGTGAAATAGATAACCAAATAGATGAAAGACAAACACTGAGAACCATGGCACACCACTGGTAATTTTTTTACTTTCAGAAGTGACATCTGTGACTCTAACCACATGGGTTCCTTCAACCAACCCACATAACATAAGGATTTATATTCAGATTTACAAGTCTGTCTATAATGCCTGCGAGGGCAGTAGTGTCAAAGGCCTTGACCAGAAACAGATATTGTATATGAACTGTATAACTTTTATGCACTGCGTCTGTTACTTGTTCAAAGAAATTAATGAGGTTGAAGAGGGAGGACCTTCTTTTGACAAAGCTGAATTTATGAGTGTCCATGGATAAGAAATTTTCAATGTCCAGATTAATGAGGTCTGAGATAATATGCTCCATAGGTCTATGTATAAGGCTACTGAGACTAATGGATCTGTAGTAACCAAGATCCTTGGTAAGGCTACCCTTGTGTAATGATATAAAAATGGCTTTTTTCTATGCTTCAGGAATGTAACCATTGGAGTTGCTTAGATTGAAGAGGTTAAGTAGGTGTTCAGATAGGCCATGTTTGAATCTAATAATCAGGGACTCTGGCATATCATCAGGACCTGTGAATGAGATGTTCTTAGCTTCTGAGAGAGCTAAGAGAACTTGTTCAACTGTAATTAAGAGGGTGGCTAGAACTGTGGAATCCATGGAATAGCTATAATTGTGGGTGGAGTAAAATTTGCACTAAGATTGTCATTTAGTATATTAAGTATTTCCTTTAGGTCAGTGTGCAGTATTATTGTGGACTAACTTCAAACATTGTTGAGTGTTAATGCTTAACTTCCTGACATAATTAAATAAATAGTTGTAGTTATTTTTGGTTTTATTGGCTATTTTAAATGTATAATGTAATTTCAGCTTCCTTATAGTTAACTTGAGCTTTTTACTAGTTTGTTCAAGTGTGCTCTTAAGGTAGACAGAATGAGACCTCTTATAATCATTAAGCATTTTTTTCTCCTAATAGAATTTATTTTTATGGATATGCCACCCTATGGGGTTTGTTTTTAAATTTCCCAATATATTTGGTACATCTAGGGGCTACCTTTTCAATACAGCTATCTAAATGGGTGTATAAGTCAGAGACATAAGCAGCAGCTTTTGCAGTGGAATCCACTCGAGGAGGATTACAGTAGAATTTATTTAGGTCATCAAATGACTGAAGAAGGTTTGCCTTTAAGACATCCCTGAACAAAAAAGTATTTTCAGGGGAAGTACTGCCAGTTTTAAAGGAAAAAGATACTAAATTATAGTCTGAGTTAACAAGACGCAGTTATACATATGGAGCTGAGTAGGAAGTGGCCATATTTGCAAGGGCTAGATCAAGGATACCTGGGCCCCTAGAAGAGTACCTAAATATTTGTAAAAGAGAGTTAGCATTTATAATGTCAAAGAAGCATTGGGAATGCTGACCATTGCCAGCGAAGGCCAGTCAGTTTATTGGTGGATAGCTGAAGTTCCTAAGAATATGTTGGGTTTAATTGGGATTTCAACTACTATGTTAAGATAGCTATGATCAGAAGTGGACACAAAGATTGTTCTCTAACAATGAAGAGTTTTTTTGTAAGTGAAACGTTACTACTCTGCATCAAAATACCTACTGCTATCAGGCTGGTTGCAGAACACCATGATGGCGCAGCAGCAATTCTGACAGTAAATAAAGGTATTTCTCTGCTGTCCAACAAAATAGACCATATATATATATATATATATATATATATATATATATATATATATATATATATATATATAATTGCCACCTTCCTTGAAAATAGACCAGTGGAACTAATCAGGCAACACACTCTGCTAATAATAATCTGGTTAAAGCCTCATGTCAGTATTAATGAAGTTGTTATAGTGTTTTCTAGAATGTTCTGATATGGCAGGACCCATAATGGTACAAGAATGTGCTCAATTAAAGTGAATGTTTCCTTTGTAAGGATGCTTTTCTCTAAAAATCAAAGGTGATGTTGTAGTGTACTGGCTCACTGGCAGTTTTGTGTAGGAGTGGGAGTGGCCAGGGTGATTGGCAAGTCTAATATCTGTGAAGTGGTATGGAAATGAGGCATGATTTGGCATGCCATGTATATTAGCCCGTGAAGACAAGCACATAATAAATGTAGATGAGCAGCTCAGTACTGTACGTTCCTGTGATAGTTTAGTTTTCATCTTATAGTAATGCAGGTGCTCAAGGACCTTGTTTGTATTTTAATGCGATTTCCACAACTTTTCTTTTAATATAAACTACTACAAGTAATCCTAAACCGAATTATTATTATATCAACTAATCAAGAAATCCCAGTGAATATAAACAACAATTACTTTTCCCCTTTGCTTTTCCATGAGGCAAGCCCCGCTGCACCCCCCCCCCTTGTAGTCGGTTCTCGGTGTTGGTATATCGGTGGGGGGTGCACTGGGGCTTGTCCCCTACATACGCAAAGAGAAAAATTTGTTTATATTCACTGGTATTACTTGTATAGTTGATGTAATAAGGTGGTTTAGGATTACTTGTAGTAACTTATATTAAAAGAAAAGCCGTGGAAATCACATTAAAATATTCATGGTTTTGCTGTACTGTTCTGGCTCACCCAATTCCGCATGTATAGGCTTCCTCATCAAAATGAATATTCATGCTGATGAAACCACTTAATTGTTGGTTATTCATAAGTACAGCAAGATGTGAACTAGTTTGGGCGGGGTTTGGGCGGCGCTTGCTACTGCGCATCTGGTGAGCCAGTACAGTATAACATCGCCAAATCAAAGACTCTAGCTTTACATGGTCTGATGCTGATTTACACTGATTTCTATAACTTGAATCACATTCATTGGCTATTCCTATAAACAAAATTAGTGAGTACAGCACTCATGAAGATTGCATAACTTGACAGACCCTGTGGTACTAGGTGTACACAAAAGGGATATTGGCCAAGCCTAACAAGTTTAGATCTACTTTGTTTTCGCACAGTAGTATAAATCTGGGAGTGAATTAATTCACCAATAGCTGATCAGCGATACTGAGTCTAATAACATATTTAATAAATCACAACATAGTTACAGAAATTACTTATCTGTTAACACTGGCAGATGGTGACTGTGTAAGAAACAGACTTAATAATGTCCATGATATGTCACCGTAGTTTATCTCCTCAGGCCAGGACTGAAATGGGGTTAATGGGATCAGTGCTCTATCCCAGGTAACAAATTCAAAATAAAATAATTAAAACCCATCCACATTAATGCCCCTGATGTACACAAAAACTTAGTTTCCCCTGAAATTGTCTTCAACAAGTCTTAGGATCCCTGTCAAAGGCTAATAAATAATTATTAAGTGTGCAGTATCTTAGCCTGTAATTAAGTCATTCCACCTCAGCCTATCCACAAGGATTGTGCTTGATACCTGGAGAACAGCCATTGTAACTCTACTACATAAGGTGACCTCTCTATAGACACAGGTAATTTTGGGCCCATCAGCTTCATCAGCCATAAAAAATCTGTAAACAATAAATTATATACATATTTACTAGAAAATATGGAATTTGAACTAGAAGTAACTTCTGAACTGGGTTTTCAACAAGTGCAATTTGTTCTTTTTGAAGAGAATGAAACTTGAAGAGTACAGCAGATTATTTTAAGAAGAATCGTCAGTAACAATAAGTCTGGATCTGATGCCTAGAGAGACAAAACCCTGACTACAACCCAGATGTGCCACATTTGAATAGCAGTTTGAGTGGCGGAACTGCCAGGCAGGGGAGGATGTGGTTGAGCAGCTCACACCAGCTTGTGTATTCTGGGTGAAGGTTGGACACTTGTACACAACCAGTAGGTATAAGATTGAGAGTTGTGGCTTAGCAAGCTGGTGATAGAGGCCCTCCTGTGGTTTGTGTGTGTAAGACCAAGCAGACATCTGGAGAGTGAGTAGAATTCCCCTACAGTGACATGGGTGACCACAACAGCCACCATTGATGGGGTTATAGCCAAAACTCCATGTATTTATTTATTTATGTAGTTAGTTATTTATTTATTTAGTTATTTATGTATTTATTTATTTATTTTGGCACTTATTTACCAGGAAGGTCAGACTGGGATAATATACCATTTTCAGTGGAAGTTCAGGGAGAAAAGCTGCATATTGCATAATATGGTTACAGTTACACAAAGTTATTACAAAGTATAATACCGAAGGATGACATATTAACTAAGTAAAATTTCATCTTAACTTCATGCAGTGTGAACCTGTACACACATAATGCAAATCTGCATGGTCCAGTGGTGCAGTGGTAGCATTGTCACCTCACAGCAAGAGGTTCTCCAGTTTGATTCTCGGCTGGGGTGCCTTCTGTGCAGAGTCTGCATGTCCTCCCTGCATTAGTGTGGTTTTCCTCCAGGTGCTCTGTTTTCCTCCCACATTACAAAGACATGTATCTGAAGTGTTTCTCCCCTGGCCTCCACTGAAAACTGGCTTCATTCCAAGTTGGACTTTCCAGGTAAACAAATGTTAATCAAATAAATAAATAAATAATTAAAATAAAATATTAGGACAGATACAACAAGATGAAAAAGAATATTGTCAACAAGTAAAGGATTCATAAGTTGAAGTTCAGAGAGATGATATTAAACACACTGAATAAACCCATTGTTACAGAGATGACTAGATAATATTGTCCAGGCAAAAATATATTTGTCCATTGCAACAGCAGCGACTAATCCCACAATGGACAAATGGTGATCCAGAAGAAAAATAAATACCAAAGAAAACAACACTGGAGCAGCAAAACATGAGAAGAAGGTAAAAAAAAAACATGTATAATTTATTTGGGTAAGCGCTTTCATGCCTAGGATCGGCACTTCATCAGACCATATAAAAAAATAGAATTAAAACAGAATTTACATACATTAGAAACATGACTCAAGATGCTGTGTTAACCAATCATAAAACAGAACAAGATACAAAGTAACCAACCAGTGATACAAAGTACATATTAATTTTAAAAAGTCTCGCAAATTTACAAAAGGTTTCAGAGGCACTTTACCATTTAGTCCCTTCCCCCTTTTAGCCTGCAGTTTGATAATCCAACTGCTCTTGTATACTTTTGTAATATTCTTTAAATCTCCCAACTTTTGAATTTTCCTCAATAATTCAATAACCATGAATTTAAAAATATAAGTATCATCAGTCTCCATAATGTGTTTTGCTAAAGCATTTTTATTGTCTCTGATTTTAATCCTATATAATTGCTCTCTGATCCATTCCATCAAAGACCAATTGGTTTTGCCAGTATAATAACGGTGAACATGTAACACAGCATGCTAAGTATACTATATTTTTCATGTTGCAATCTGCATAAAGTTTAAGCACATAAGTAAACAGTGTAATAGGATGAATAACACTATTATTCCTATTAATATATTAACAAAAATTACATCTCCTACAAGGAAAAGTGCTGAATACCACATAGATTGGCAGTGATGGGTACGGTGTTGCAAGCTGGAGGCAAATTTTGCAATTTTGTAGTTGCAGCATTGTAGTTAGTTCATTAAAGAGGGAGGAGTGAAGGTTTGTAAAGATGGGAATACCATAAAAGAGGGATAGAAGTAGTAAAGACTTGGTCAGCTTGATTTTTGTGGGTCCATCTATGTACTTTTGATGTCTGTACAGTTTACCTAGTTTAAAGTGAGTTCTTTTTAAAGTGTTAAGAAAGTGTTGCTCATAGGAGAGTTTATCTTCTATTGTTATACCAAGTAGTTTTGCAGAATGAACAACCTGAATTTCCGTTTTATCTTGGGAGTAAATTTTAAAGTCTTGTGAGGTTGGTATGGTGGAGAAAATAAGTAGTTTTGTTTTTTTTTTTGCCATTTAGAAGTAATTCAGAGTCATTAAGCCAGGTTTCTATGGATTTGAATGCTTTATGGGTTATTTTTAGGAGGTCTTGAAAGTTTTTGGAGGAGGGTATGATTGTGGAGTCATCCACATATTGGACCAGTGTGGTTTGAGGAGACACTAGATGTAAATGGTTTATGAAAATATTAAAGAGCAGGGGTCTGAGGATGGGCCCTTGGGATGCTCCTATTTTATTTAACAGATAGGTAGATTGTTTGCTCTGCCATTTCACTGATTGTTGCCTGTTGTGTATGTAGTTAGCAGACCAGGACAGTGTATGTAGGGAGCAGCCTATTTTGACAGTTGTTGAAGTAGTTTGCTATGTAACCCTGTGTAAAATGCCTTGGATACGTCCAACAGGACTACTGAAGTTATTAGACCTTCATCTAAAGCCTTGTTCACAGTGTTTGTGAAGGAGAGGAGGGCAGTGGTAGTGCTATGGAATGGGTGAAAAAATGTTGTGTTGGGGTGAGGAGGTTGTAGTCTATAAGGTGATTGAGTAGTTGACTATGCATACACTTTTCTAATATTTTGGAGAGAGGAGAAAGACCAGAGACTGGTCTATAGTTAGTAAGATTATTTGTATTACCACCTTTATGAAGTGGAGTTATAATGGAATTTTTCCAGATTTGTGGGATGGTTGCTTCAGAGATGAATCGGTTTATTAGAATACTGATGGGGTATGCTATTGTGTCAGCAGCGATTTTCAAATATTCTTGGGGGAGGTTCTCAGTAGATAGGGAACAGGGTTTCAGGTTTTTTTTTTAAGTTTTAGAATTAGAGAGTTGGGAACAGGTTTTAGTGAGCAGCTATGGGTTTCTGATGTTGCGTTAGTGGTAGTTTCATGTGATGCAGGATGATTGGAAGAAGTTTGTATGGTTGCTTGTCTGATGATTGTATTATTGGTGACGTATGGATTTGAGTTTGTAGGGAGTTCAGAAATGAGTTTAATGATGGTATCAATAAAGTGGAAGTTGGAAGTGTGGGCTGTATCTTGCAGGGTCATGTCAGGAGATGGAGATGGATTTTGAGTAGTTCTGGGATTGAGGAGAGAATACAGATTTCCAAAAAATTCTTGGGGTTGTTTTTATGCATGGATAGTTGTTTTGGAAATGTTTTTTTTTGTCATTGATGACTAGTTTTTTGGCTTGGTTTCTGAGTTGTTAAATTCATCTGTCGGTGTCTTGTTATTGCACTAGACTTTCCAGACTCTATCCCTAGCTAAAAGTATTACTTTTGTAGGTTTAGTTAACCATGCAGCATGGCTAATTTTGGTTCTTTTTGTTTATGTAGGGGCAAGAGAGTTAACGGTACTTGGAAAGATTTTGTTAAAATACTTAACAGCTTCATCTAGTTGTAGAGGGTTCCAGTTATGGGCTTTTAGAATGGTGTTAAATGTTGATGGGTTGGACTTAGTGAGGTTTTTAGTTGTTTTGTAGATATGGGATTTTGGTACCTGAGTTTGAGTTCTATATGTGAAAGCAGGTAGATGATCACTCAGGGAATTGGGGAGGGAGCCTGAGTTAGTGAATTTGTGTGGATGTGATACAAGAGTTTAGTTGAGGCTTATTTCAGGTTGTTTATTTTGCACTTTTTGTGGAGTGGGGCATGATTGTTTAGAGTATTTAAGAATAAGTTATAAAAAGTGTAAGAATTGATAAGACTGTATTGTACTGAAATTAACTGGAAACAACTGAATTGAGACTGAAACAAACTCATGCTGAACAGGTGCCACTCTCTCCTTTATGGGCCAAGTCTTGTGCACTTCTCAGAATGAATTTTTCAAACACTGTAGTTCATTATTAGACGTTCACAACATCCGAATACTGTCTTCATTAACAGTGCTGATAAACAATAACAGTCTGTAGAAATGCTGGCATGCTGATTAGCAGTAACAGTGCTGCTAAATATATCCAAAGTTACTGCACGTCATAGTCTGATTGTCCTGAACAACGTAAACTAAAATAGTCTTTATTTGACCTGTCTTCTGTACTCAGGCTCGAGTGTCTGTATTGTAGTCTTCTATGTAATGACAGGTCGAATGAACTAACTAACCTTAATTGAACTGCTATGCTGAACACAACATATTATATTGCTTTAGTCCAGTGATTTTCCTTTGTAAACCGCATTCACCCCCCCAATCTTGGTCCTTAGGCCTTGTCTCGTATGCGCTTTATTTAACATTTCATTAAGGAACGTTCTATAGCTGGAAAGATTGTATCTTTTTCCTGAGAAAAGAACATTCTGTATTTTCTGCACATCTCATGCTTATCTTTCCTTTCTAATAAACTGTCTTTCTCTAAAACTGATTGCATATTTGTCTGACACTACATATTTTACCTTTTAGTCTGCATAATGCCTAATAACTACTTTAAAATAGAGGTCCCTAATCTAACAAAAAGTATTGATTACCTCATGGAGTGGAAGAGTTTTTTTTCTAAGTTGATGAGTGTTAGGTTGGTGGGTGGTGGTTGTATGGGTATAAGCTGAAAGGTTGTCACTAAGTGAGTTTGGATAGGTTCCAGAGGTTGTAAATTTTCTAGGGTAAGAGACCAGTATTGAGTCTAGAATTGCACCTTTACTGTTGAATTATTAAATCTAGTGTATGTTTAAATAAGTTGTGTGCAACCATTAAGGTTTGTACTAGCTGAAGGAAAGTCTGATGTAATTCTTTACCAGTCAATATTTGGCATTTCTTAGTATGATTCTTTTCATAGCAACAGCTTTCGACATTTAAGGTCTCGGTGTTTCTATTACCTTTTGATTTTGGTATTATATTACAGTTTGTTGTATTTTAAAGTTTGTTTTGCTGCATTTTTTTAAAGTGTTAAAAGTTGTTGGCTAGCGTCAGTTAGCAAACATTCCTTTTGCATTCATTGATTGAGTAAGAATTAGATCTAGCTGATTAGTGAGAGGAGCTAAGAAACAGTTTTCTTATTTAAGTTATTCACATACATTCCTCTTCAGTTACAAGAGCTTTAAGTTTAAAACTGCTGTTTGACTGCATTGATTTTTGGATTTTTATCCACCAGCCTGCCCAACTCATGTCCTTTTAAATGTGGTGCCTTTTTAGCTGCCGCCCCTACTGTAAATTAGAGTTTACAAGTCACTCCCAGTGCTATTTCCACTGGACACTGATAGCTCAAACTATAAGGCACTATCATTAGACTTGTAAATCTTCAGTTACCTCTGTTTCATATAATTCAATTTCATATAGTGCAAACTGCAATGTTCAGATTTCTGAATTCTGAATTGTGCATTCTTCTTCTTTACAGCATTTTTGCTTGTTTTAACCAAAGGTCAACTGTTTACATTTTTAACTTTGTCTAGGACCTTAGTCTTGCAGTATTACTCACAGTAGTGGGAGAATTGTGAGTTGCAGCAGGATCTGAGCCTCATTTATTTCATTTCTACTGTTGTTTGCTATTTGTATTTTACTTGTTCTAGGACCTTAGTCTTGTAGTATCACTGAAAATAGTGAGAGCATTGGGAATTACTGTAGGATCTGAGTCTTGTTTATTGCATTTCTACTGCATTTTTGCTTGCATTTTATTTTGTCTTGGGCCTTAGTCTTGTAGTATAACTCAAAATAGAGAATTTGTGAATTTCTGCAGGACTTGGGCCTCATTTATTAAATTTCTACTGCATTTTTTTCTGCTTGCATTTCACTTGGTTTGGAGACCTTAGTTTGGAGACCTTCTTGTATTATCATTCACAATAGTGAGACAATTGTGAATTGCTGTAGGATCTGAGCCTTATATACATTTATACTGCATTTTTACTGTTTACTGATTAGATTCCTCTTTAACTTGTCCCTTATAACCTGTACTAAGCTGTGCAGGGGTGGTTTTCATTGCTCTTATAAAAGCAGGCACATAGAGTAGTAATTTTCCATATAAAATTTCCTCTGCTAATTTGCTAAGTGTCTAGCTGAGTGTAGAGCAGTTACTTTGCCTGCTGAGAAACATTAACCTAAGAGTATTGTTTTAGATCAATCATAGACCTCTGCTTCCATCTCAGCAACTCAAACCCCCAATTGCACCACCCCTCATAGATCACAAAAAGGAGGATCCACAGTCATGGATATGCCTTTTCCTGCTTTGTGTTGCTAGCCTGTTGAAAATGGGCATCTTGAGGCAATATAGCAAGCTTCAGTTATCCTTTGTTTAATGACGACCACCTTATTCTTCAGCAGACTGACACAGTATGTGACAGAAGTAATTACATTATGCCTTTGGAAGCAAAGGTCTCAAATACAGACACTATTATCTCTAAGCAGTTTGCCAGTAACACACACACTACACCTACTATGGATCAGACACATAAACTCACATATAAAGAAGCTGTTAAACGCAATCTACCCACACTTAAAATGCCTCCCATACACTGCCCTCAGCAACCTCCCAAACACTCTACAAAATAGCAATCCCCAGGACACATACAACCTCATCTCACAATGTCTCAACCCTTATGGCAAACTTACATACAGCCCGATATGGTGGTCATTAAAGACTCTTTTGTGAGACACACTGATGCCCCCCTCACCAGGCTGAACAAGGAGACTGTCACGGTCAGTTGCCTCTCAGGAGCAAGGATCTGCCAGATCACACACAAACTCAGAACACTGAACCACAAGTACTAGTATGATTCTGTATTAGACCATGTGGGTGTTTATAACCTGAGACATACATTCCTGGACTATATGAAGAGAGACATGGTGGAGCTTTCAGACTATTATTGTTCCAGGCAGCTATGATGCTAGCATTAAGCAGCATTCTACCTTCTCCAAGGATGATACCACAATATAAACAGAAGATGATTGACTTTAACAATTGTCTTAGTTACTGGTGTTTTTCTAAGGAGGTCCAATATTTGTCAGTTTGGGAGGACATGATCAACAGACCATGTTATTTGCCAGGCATGTTCTGTACCTGTCCCTACTACGTTTTCATATATTAGCCAAAACATTATCCACTCATATAATGCCTTTTTAGGCAATGCCAATCCGAGAAAACTTCCAACCTAGTAAATTTTACATGAGATAAACTACAGGTGTTACTACTCCATTCTAGGAGTCTTAACAAGAAACTCTTCTCCCTGGAAGCACACCATACCCTGGAAAGTGTTGACATCTGTACAGTTACTGAGACATGGTTTACAGCTTTGGAAGGCACCCCTGCAGTACAAGACTATAATGCCTTCTACACATTTAGACCAGCTATTGCACAAGAAAGGAAAAGAGGTGGAGGTGTATCAGTCTACATAAAAAGTAAGTTCACCTCAAGAATGAACAAACAATATGACATGGTTGAACTACTCCATGTCCAACTAGCCTTAGATAAAGTCCAGTACCATAACCTTGCTAGCTATAGGTCTGTGTCTATGACCCAGGATAACTATACCACATATATGAATGTGCTGGAGTCACTCACAATTCAACTTAACACCATATTCATGGGTGATTTCAACTATCTCACCTTAAACTGGGATATATGCACAATCACTAACTTGCAGGTTCAAAGATTCTTGGATTTTGTCAATGCAAACGCTCTGAAACTCTAGCGTGTCTGCACACTACTAAGGGTACAAATATCCTTGAGATGGTGCTCACAAATATGAGAGAATCTTGCACCTCAACCTCATATAATGTCCTCACTGGTCAGATCAGATCTCAAAGCAGTAACTTTTGAAATAAATGTCTGAACTCACAGCAAACCCCAGAACCTTTAAGAACTTATCCAAGGCTAGCTACCTCCTACTAAGTGAAGACATAGGTAAAGTCCAAGCCCTGTAAACTCAGAGAATAAGGTGGCCTATGCAAAAATGTTTATGGAAACCCTGTACAAGTATGTAAATAACTGCATAGAAACAATAGTACCAAATGAAAACAAGGTTAGGACAGACTCCAAAAGCAAGTCCCCTTGATGAGTCCCTAGTATAAATATGTTGTACAACAGAAGAAAGAAACTCCTGTCCAAAAATAGGAAGCGCTATACCCAAAAAAACAGAAAAAACTATCTCAACCATCTCAACAAGCAATTCAGGGGACTAATCAAGTTCAACATAGCCAACTTCAAGACAAAATAACCTCCCAGGCTAAGGATAACCATAAGGCATTTTTCAGTGATGTACAAAACCTTAAAAGGAACACTAAACTGCCTGCCGACATAATAGTAAATGAAACTTCCTATACAGATCAGTGGGCGATAGCAAATTTATTGGCCGATACATTTAGCTCCAGTTTTCCTCTAAAAATAACCTTTACCATTACTCCACCAACTATCACTAAAGAGCATGTTGCACCCCTTAGAGCTAGAAACACTGCAACAATAGATCCTAATAATATCCCAGAATGCCTCCTAAATAGCTTGAAGCATGACCTGACAGGCTTAGGGAATCTCTATTCAACCTCAGCCTCCAGACAGACTTCATCTCTAGGGAAAGTAGGACTGCAACTGTCATCTGTCTATACAAAGGCAGACCATCAGCAGACCCAGGGAACTACAGACCCATAAGGTAAAACCAGAAATAAAGCCACAAAAATAACAACGAACAGCTTCCACAAAAGGAAATTGTATTCACTCCAGTGCCTTGGCTACAAACCCTTCAAGGAGGACAAAACATCTATAGACCCATAAGTCTGACTAGTCTTATATGCAAGGCCATGGAAAGAATTATTGTGATGTGATAAACAAAGACATAAGAAATCTTCGGACACTGAACCCATCCCAGTTCAGTTTTGACAAGGGCAGGTCATGCTTACTAAACTTGGTGGATGTCTTCAAGAAGGTCACTAGAGCCATGGACGAGGGCAAAATGGGACATACTGCCTACCTTAACCTGACAAAGGCACTTGACACAATACCTCACTTGGGTATTACAGATAACTTCACACATTAAGGCATAAATTCCTGTGTCACCTGATGGATAGTCAAATGGCCCACAGATACTACACATGAAGTTAGGGTGGGGGAATTCACATCCAGCAAGAGACCTATTACCTGCACTGTGCCGCAGGGCTCAGTACTGGATCTGTCCTGTCTGGAATATACTTCAATGAAGTCAAAGCAAATGTAGAGGGTCTTTGGCTGATTAAATTTTCCGATGACTGCAAGTTGGGTACAATTATTGAATCTGCCAAAGATGTAGATATCCTCCAGGAGGGTCTGACACAGACAAATAACTGGTGCCACAACCATGGCCTTAAAAGCAATGAATAAAATGCATAATTATACCCTTTGGGAAGACAGCCACCCCTGCAAATTGCACAATTGATACACTCCCATAAGAGAAGACCCATTGATAAAGGACCTGGAAACTCAGGTGACAGTAACCTCAACTTTGATTAGTATTTGTCCATGGTAGTGAGAAAATCCTTCTGTGTGGTGCAACTTATAAGTAAGAGAATGGCATCCAAATCTAAAGAGACCATATACTCAGCCCTCATTAGACCAATAATCAAGTACAATGCACCCTTCCTCATGTATCTGACCAGGCATTTCCAACAGCTGGAGTGGCCACAGAGGTTTTTCCCTAAAAGAATACAGGGTGTAAATAATATTCCTTTTGTGGACCTCCTCAAAGCTCTGCCCTGTACTTGGTCACCTACAGACTACTGAGGTGCGATCTAGTCCTAACCTACAAGGCATTCTCTGATCTAACCCTGATGGATATGCAACACATTCACAAAACAAAAGGCACTAGAATTACTTGATCCAAGGATCTAAACCTTGCCTGTGACATAAACAAAACATGTTGGGGGAACAGGTATGTGTCACAGACATTACCCCTTCTCTGAAACAGACTCCCTATTCATGTGAAACAGAGCTCCTCCCTAAGCCTATACAAATGCAATTTGAACCAATGGATAGGAAATTGCAATTTCACCGTTGGCCTGTAACCTGTGGCCTTAGGGACAGATGCAGTTTGTAGATATCTTAAGGCACAGACATATATCAAAGCCATTCTAGCCTGTGGGCATTGATAACTTTTATCTGCTTTTACTGTATTTGTGTTTCTTCCTACTTTATTTTGCTTTTGCGTCATCTTAAAAGTACTCAATTGTATTTATTACTGCTTGGTGTAACTCATTCTAAGCCTTTTAGTTTAAGCACTTGGGCTTCAGACCAGTTGTTTTACATTAAGAAGGTTCGTGGTCTGCACTCTTGTGGGAGGAGAGGCTGGACTCTGCCCTTCTGAGCTGGGAATTTCTGGTAAAAGGCTTATAGTGCCTGCATATTTGAATTGTTTCTTACTGAAATTGGTACACCTTGTTTGCTGTAGCATAGACTAGATCCAAGCCTGCTGAATCTAGCTTTGTTTGTATGCTTGTTGTTTGTTTGCTTATTTCCCTGAAACGCTAATTTCACCTAAAACGCGGCTTTTCAGCGCTTCTGTGGAATCCTAGTGATATCTGCATTGCTTACTGTACTTATTTCCTTGTTTCACTTGAAAGAAAGTTACTGTTTGTCGTTTTTGCATTTAAGTTACCTGTAACACATTGCATTTAAGTTACCTGGCAGTTGCTCACTAAGTCAGCACTAAAAAATTAAAAGTACTACACCCTCACAAACTCCCCTTGAGTACCTTGTTCCCCATTGGCCCTTTTTTTCAATTATAAAGGAATTCCCAATACTATTCTAGCATATCCAAAGGTCAGTTGTCAATCTCCTCTCTGGTCCAGCTGGTGAATCTGGGAATCTTGAGGCAATGTTATTACAACTGCCTCATGTACAGAGACAACCCTCTCCTCCTCCCAACAAATTCCAACACATGTGAGAGATGCAACCATATAGCCAAACTGGAGACTAAGCTCTCTCAACTCAGTACTGGTGTAACCAGTCAGGAGGAGAAGGAAACCACACTCACTACAATTACAGTCTCACATAGACCTACCACGACAACAAATCAAACACATAAACACACAAAAACATACTCAGAGGCTCTAAATAAAAATCTGCCTAAGCAGCAGAGACCTCCAAAGCAGACACCCAAGCAACCGTTACCCCAAAACAAAATACGTGCAACACATAGATCACAAAGCCAGTGTGCCGAACAGTCACAGCCCTTAAGGCTAAACAACACACCTGATACACTTGTAATAGGTGACTCTATTGTCAGGCACACTGACGTCCTGCTCACCAGGCTGAACAAGGAGAAGGTCACGGTGAGCTGCCTGTCGGGCGCTCGGATCCACCACATAACACAAGCACTCAGGTCACTCCAAGGCAAGTACAAATATGACTCAGTCATTGTCCATGCTGGTGTGAATGACATGAGACGTACCTCCCTGGACTATATGAAAAGAGACATACAGGAGCTCTCTGAGCATGTAGCCCAGGCCGGTATGACCCTGACCTTGAGTAGCATCTTACCCTCACCAAGAATGATGACACAATATGAAGACAAGATGATTAATTTCAACAATTGGCTTAAGTATTGGTGTCATTCTAAGGGGATCCAATGCCTGTCAGCCTGGGATGACATGCTCGACAAGCCACGATGCTTTTCTAGGGACGGCTTGCACCTGTCACCCCTGGGCTTTCGGATATTGGCAAAGGCTCTTGCTACCCCCATAGCACCTTTTTTAGGCAAGGCTCAAAATACAAACCCACCTCCATAGGTATCACAAGGGATAAGAAACTAAGAGTAATGCTACTCAACGCTAGAAGTCTAAACCTCAAGATGCACGCACTCAAAACTCTCCTTAGCATGGAGAACATCGATATCTTTGCAGTAACAGAAACCTGGTTCAAGGCTCTTGAGAGCAACCCAGCACTACCAGGTTATACCTCATACCATGCTTTTTGGCCCTAAAACTTGGACCGAACCAAAAAAGGAGGGGGAGTATCAATATTCGTCAAAGATACCCACACCTCCAGGTTGGTGGCACAGCACGAAGCATCAGAGACTATCCATGTGCAACTAACAGTGGGTAAAACTGCCTTCCAGTTTATAGCCTGCTACAGACCACCCTCCCAAACCCAGGAACCCCACTCGGCCTTCCTGAGAACACTGGAAAATATGAAGGTCTCTCCAAACACCATTATATTGGGCGACTTCAACTACCCAAACATAGACTGGGAGCATTACTCTGGCTCCAACACCCTAGTCCAAAGGTTCCTAGAATTTATAAACTCAAATGCTATGAAACAACTTGTTACCACTCCCACAAGAGGGGAAAACATACTGGACCTGATCATCACCAACATGGGGACTCTATGCTCCAGAACAGAAGTGTATCCCTCACTGGTAAGATCAGACCATAAAATAATCTCACTGGATATTCACATCCTGACCCCACCCCCTGTCCAGAAAACCACAGTGAAAAACTTCTCTAAAGCAAATTTCACACTCCTCAAAACTGAGGTGGAATCCTTCAAAGCCCCCGGGCATGTAGAAAATATGGCCCAGACTGCAGAATCCTTTATAAATGCATTCTATGAACACCTTCAGGAATGCATGGATCTTGCAATCCTAAATAAAACCAAGACCCAATCCTCCAAAGGCAGACATCCTGTCTGGTGGACCCCAGCCATAAACAAACTATACAATAGAAGGAGGAAGCTACTACATGATAGAGCAAAATCCCAAAACGGGAAGGCATCTCTGATCAGTATTAACAAAAAACTACGGGCACTCATAAAATCGTATCAGGCCAGCTTCGAGAGAAAAATTGCACAGGACACTAAGGATAATCACAAGACTTTCTTTAGTTATGTTAGGAACCTGGGTGGGAATTCCCAGATATGCTCAGAATTAGTCCAAAATGACAAAAAATACACCGAACCCACAGACATTGCCAACATCCTAGCTGACAGGTTCAGCGCAAACTTCTCCCCCCCCCACCCCACCAAAAGGGAAAATATCTGTCCCAGCAGAGTGCTGCCCCCCTGACATCTCAGATGCTCAGTTAAGAGCTGCCCTCTCCAAAGCAAAAAACACAGCATCAATGGGACCAGACGGTGTCCCGGGTTGCATCCTACATGAACTCCAAGAAGAGCTAAACCCAAACATAAAACTACTGTTCAATCTCAGCCTTACTACAGGATATGTACCCAAAGAGTGGTGTACAGCAACAGTGGTCTCTCTCCACAAAGGTGGTGCCTCAACGGATCCTGGAAACTATCACCCCATAACCCTGACTAGCTTGGTCTGCAAAGGATCATCATGGACCTCATAAATAAAGATATTGGGGACCTACAGACACTAGATCCTACCCAGTTCGGCTTTGTTAAGGGCAAATCCAGCCTCTTAAACCTGGTTGATTTCTTTGAAACAGTCACCAAGGCCATTGACAAGGGGAAGGTGGCCCACACAGCCTAACTGGACCTCGCAAAAGCCTTTGATACAATACCCCACTCGGGCATTATAGATAAGCTCACCAGCTTAAATATAAACCCCTATGTCACTAGATGGGTTGCAAACTGGCTCAAGGACAGAACCCACATGGTTAGAATTGCTGGAGCCATGTCAGACTCCAAACCAGTTACAAGTGGCGTCCCACAAGGCTCAGTCCTGGGACCTCTCTTGTTCGGTATATATTTCTCGGAGGTACAGGCCAACACAGAAGGACTGTGGCTGATCAAGCTCGCAGATGACTGCAAACTCCATAATCGACTCTCCAGCCGACACAAGCATCCTCCAAAAGGGCCTCATAGAAACAGACAACTGGTGCCAGAGCCATGGCCTCAAGCTAAACACCAAAAAGTGTATAGTCATCCCCTTTGGCAAAAACAAAGTGCCCACAAATTACCACATAGGTGGTAATCCATTAAGTACAGAAGAAGTAATTAGGGACCTGGGGATCCAAGTTGATAGCAATCTCTCATTTGACAACCACGTGGCCAAAGTGGTTAGAAGAACATTTTATATAGCCCACCCAATCAGGAAGGGATTCACATCTAGATCAGGGGAGGTCATCGTGCCTCTTTACTCATCTCTCATCAGGCCCATAATTGAGTACAATGCCCCTTTTGGGATGTACCTTAACAGACACCTGCAGCAACTGGAAAGATCCCAAAAGTACCTCACCAAGAGAATCAAAGGGCTCAAACAGATGCCATATGCTGCCCATTTAAAGAAACTCCAGCTCTACTCAGTGGCATACCGCCTGTTCAGAGGCGATCAGTGCCTGATGTATAAAGCCATGTCCAACCCGGAATTAATGGACATGCTGCACCTCAGAAAATCCAAATCCCATCGAGCTATGCTCTCGAGAGACTTGAACCTCAGCAGTGAAATAAATAGAACATGCTGGAGGACAGATTCATAACCCAGAGGCTCCCTTCACTCTGGAATAAAATCCCAGTCCAGGTTAGGCAGAGTCCCTCATTGACTCTCTTCAAGATGAATCTTGATGAGTGGATGGGAGATCGTAGGTTTACCCCGGGTATCACTTCTGTGTCAATGTTAGACAGAGGCACAGTATACTAACCTCGAAAAAGGGCATAGCAAAATTAATTTAAAATGGGTGGCGAAAGCCAAACACACTCTGGCTAGGCTTATAAATGCCCTAGGGCAGATAGCCTAGTATGAACCTATGAACCTATGAACTGGGAAACTTGGAGCGTGATGGCTCTGCTTAAAAGGCTCTAGAGGGCCTGGTGCCCTGCAGAGTTCTACAGCAGCAGAGAGACAAAAGAGAGACAAAGGAGTAATTAAGTATCATTTTTTCTGCATTTTCTTGCTGCCTTTAGCTAATTCTGCCTAAAACGCCAGTTTTCTAGAGTTTCTTTGATTTAAAAAGCTTGTTTAAGCTACATATCATACTTATTTTACTGCCTGCACTTTAACAAAGTCGTTTTTGCGTTTAAATTACCTGTTTAACTGTTGTAGGCTATACACTCAAGTGAGGTAGCCATTTCTGTTCATTTTAAGTGTTTTTTTTTATTGTATCTGCTTTATTTTCTGAAAAAAAAAACAAAAAAAACAAAAAAAATATTTGTTTTACCACCTTTCTAAGCTAGTATAGTCTAGTTTTCAGGTTAGTGCTGAATTCAGGGCTGTGTTACAAGTTTCTGTGTTTGCCTATACCTTACTTGGATAGAAGGAAGTTTCTCTGTTCACTGTGAGAGAGGGAGCTTTGAGCAGCCTATCTGTCCCTGGAGGAGTGGTTTCAGCCCAGAAATTAGTAGTTTATTGGCCATTTTGGGCTAGTTTCTATCTCTTTCATTTTCCTGCTATAAAACCTGCATTTGCGAGTTTTTTGCGCTAATATACAGCTCAGCAAGCTCCTGCCTGGTGCCCTGCAGAGTTCTACAGCAGCAGAGAGACAAAAGAGAGACTTTGTAGGGATTATCATTTTCTGCATTTCCTTGCTGCCTTTAGCTAATTCCACCTAAAACGCCGATTTTCTAGAGTTTCTGTGATTTAAAAAGCTTGTTTCGGCTACATACTGTACTTATTTTACTGCCTGCACTTTAACAAAGTCATGTTTGTGTTTAAATTACCTGTTTAGCTGTTGTAGGCTACACACTTGTGTGATAGCCATTTCTGTCCATTTTGAAGTGTTTTTTTGATTGTATCTGCTTTATTTTCTGAAAAAAACAAAAAACCAAAAAAAAATGCTTGTTTTCCCACTTTTCTAAGCTAGTATAGTCCAGTTTTCAGGTTAGTGCTGAATTCAGGGCTGTGTTACAAGTTTCTTTGTTTGCCATACCTTACTTGGATAGAAGGAAGTTTCTTTGTTCACTGTGAGAGAGGGAGCTTTGAGCAGCCTATCTGCCCCTGGAGGAGTGGTTTCAGCCCAGAAATTAGTAGTTTATTGGCCATTTTGGGCTAATTTCTATCTCTTTCATTTCCCTGCTATAAAACTCACATTTGAGCGGATTTGCGCGCTGGTCAGTGCCGGTCAGCAAGGGTATAACTATTCCCGGCTCCACAAACTCTTCTCTTCAATTTTTTCCCTTGGAACTAGACAAACTTTCAACTTAAGCACTCAAACCATTCACTTCTCATTCTGGCACTTGCTCAAAACTCATAGTAAGCACTAATAAACCTTAGCACTAGACTCCCTATACTGTAGAGAAGGACAAGGCTCACTATTCGACCTTACCAACCAATCAGTAAATCAGTTCACTGTACCTATCCAGGCATGTCCAAAGGGCAGTTTCAGGTGTACTCTCCAGTCCAATTGGTGAATCTGGACATTTTGAGGCAATATTACAATTGCCTCATGTACACAGACAACCCTCTCCTCCTTCCACCAAGCACTAATACATGCGAGAGATGCAATTATACAGTCAAACTGGAGGCTAAGCTCTCTCAACCCAAGACTGGACCAGGCAGTCAAGAGGAGAAGGGAATTACTTGCATCACCCCACCAGTCTCACATAGACCTATGAAACCAGCACCGGCAAAAAACACATAAATGCACGAAAACTTACTCAGAGGCTTTAAATAAAATCTGCAAAAGCAAAAGAGACCTCCAAAGCAGACATCCAAGCAACCTCCACCCCCCAACACAAACCATGAAACACATACTTCACAAAACCAGTGTGCCACGCAATCACAGCCCTTAAGGCAAAATCACATACCCAACACACTAGTAATAGGTGACTCTATAGTCAGGCCACTGACATCCCACTCACTAGGCTGAACAAGGAGAAGGTTACTGTTAGCTGCCAGTCGGGTGCCAGGATCCGCCACATAACACAAGCACTCAGGCCATTCCAGAACAAGTAGAAATATGACTCTGTCATTGTCCATGTTGGTGTGAATGACCTGAGCAGTACCTCCCTGGACTACATGAAAAGAGACATGGAGGAGCTCTCTGATCACATAGTCCAGGCCAGTATGACCCTGACCCAAAGTAGCATCCTGCCCTCACCAAGAATGATACCACGGTATAGAGAAAAAATTATCAATTTCAACAATTGGCTAAGCTTCTGGTGTCATTCAAAGGGGATCCAGTGTCTGTTAGCCTGGGATGACATGCTCGACAAGCCACGCTGCTTAACTAGAGACAGCTTGCACCTGTCACCCTTAGGCTTTCGAATACTGGCCAAGGCACTTGCCACCCCCATAGTGCCTTTTTAGGCAAGGCTCAAAAAAGAAACCCACCACCATAAACAGCACAAGTAACAAAAAACTGAGGGTAATGCTACTCAATGGCAGAAGTCTAAACCTCAAAATGCACGCACTCAAGGCACTCCTCAGTATGGAGAACATCGACATCTGTGCAGTAACAGAAACCTGGTTTAAGGCTCCAGACAGCAACCCAGCACTACAAGGCTACAACTCATACCATACATTTCGGCCACAAAACCCAGACCGAATTACATAAAGCGAGGGAGTATCCATATTCATCAAGGATACCCACACCTCCAGGTTAGTGGGACAGCACGATGCTTCAGAGATCATCCATGTGCAACTAACAATGGGCAAAACTGCTATTCAAATTATAGCTTGCTACAGATCACCCACCATGTCCCAGGACCCCCATTCCTGGAAACACTGGGAAACATAAAGGTCCTACCAAACACCCTGATATTGGGTAATTTCAATTACCCAAACATTAACTGGGAGAACTACTCAAGTACAAACTCCCTTGCCCAACATTTCCGAGAATTTATAAACACCAACACCCTGGATCAACTAGTCAACACCCCCACGAGAGGTGACAACATATTGGACCTAGTCATCACCAACATGGGCGACTGGTGTTCCACACCGGAGGTCAACCCCTTGCTGGTTAGATCTGACCATAAACTAATCACTCTAGATATCCACATTCTGCCACCACCCCCAGTTAAAGAAACCACCATGAAAAATTTTTCAAAAGCAAACTTCACGTTACTTAAGACTGAGGTGGGAAGTTTCAAAGCCCCCATGCTAAAGGATAATGCTCTCCAAGCTGCAAAATCCTTTACTAATGCATCTAGGGGCACCTACAAGAATGCATGGATCGTGCTATCCCCAAAAAAAAAACAAGACTCACTCCTCCAAGAAAAGGAAACCAACCTGATGGACCCCTGCCATAAACAAGCTATACAATAGAAGAAGGAAACTAGTACAGAAAAGAGTAAAATCCCAAGGAGGGAAGATATTCCTGATCAGTATCAGCAAGAAACTACATTCCCTCATAAAATTATCCAAGGCTAGCTTAAAAAAAAATTACCATGGACTCCAAAGATAACCACAAGGCATTCTTTAGCTATGTCAAGAATCTAAGTGGCAATTCTCAGATCTGCTCGGAGTTAGTGCAGAATGGCACAAAATACACTGAACCGACTGATATAGCCAACATCCTGGCAGACAGGTTCAGTGCAAACTTCACCCCCCTCTCACCCCTAAAAGGGCCCATAACTATACCAGAAGAATGTAGTGCCCCTGAAATCACAGAAACACAGGTTAAAACAGCCCTCTCCAAAGCCAAAAACACAGCATCAATGGGACCGGATGGTGTCCCAGGCTGTGTTCCTAGACAACCTCAAAGATGAACTAACCCCTCACCTAAACGCACTGTTTAAACTCAGCCTCTCCACAGGCTACATGCCCACAGAGTGGCACACAGCAATGGTTATTCCGCTCCACAAAGGTGGAGCCACAACAGACCCCGGGAACTAATGCCCTATAATCCTGACTAACTTGGTCTGCAAAGCTATGGAGCACATCATCATGAATCTCATTAACAGACATTGGGAACCTCCAAACACTGAACCCTACCCAGTTCGGCTTTATTAAGGGTAGATCATGCCTTCTAAACCTGGTGGACTTCTTTGAGACAGTTACCAAGGCTATAGACAAGGGAAAGGTGGTCCACACAGCCTACCTAAACCTCGCAAAGGCCTTCGACACCATTCCCCACTCAGGTATTATAGACAAGCTCACCAGCCTAAACATAAACCCCTACATCACGAGATGGGTTGCCAACTGGCTCACTGACAGAACCCACATGGAAAGAGTTGTGGGAGCTAGGTCTGACTCTAAACCGGTTGCAAGTGGCATTCCCCAGAGCTCAGTCCTAGGACCCTCCTGTTCGGCATATACTTCTCAGAGGTACAGGCAAGCACAGGAGGGCTGTGGCTGACCAAGTTCGCAGATGACTGCAAACTAGGGGCTACAATTGACTCTCTGGCTGACACAGACATCCTCCAAAAGGGTCTCACTTTGACATATACCTAGTGTCAAAACCATGGCCTCAAGCTAAATGCCAAAAAGTGTATAGTCATCCCCTTTGGAAAAAAACAAAGTACCCACAAACTACCACATTGGTGGTAGCCCCCTAAATACGGAAGATGTAATAAGGGATCTGGGGATCCAAGTAGATAGTAACCTCTCCTTTGATAATCACATTGCCAAAGTGGTTAGAAAGTCCTTCTATGTGGCCCACCTAATCACAAAAGGGTTTGCATCCAGATCAAAAGAGGTCATTGGGCCCCTCTACGCATCACTCATCAGACCCATCATAGAGTACAATGCCCATTTGGGATGTACCTTTCAAGACACCTGCAACAACTGGAAAGACCACAGAAGTACCTCACCAAGAGGATCACAAGTGGTAGAATGATGGGGTGTGTGTATGTGTGTGTGTGTGGGGGGTAATGTGCTAGTTTTATTAGTATGGATAGGTGGTTGTTTAATGAAAGGACAGTATCACTGGGAACAGGTATAGTTTGAGGTGGTAGATGAAGAAGTGTTAGTTAATTCACTATATTGTAGGGGTGGTTATTTGCTGTTTAGATCAATTGGAGAGTGGTCGGGGACTGGGTTGGGGTGAACATCACTACACTGTGAGATTTTTTGAGAAGTAGTATACTGATTTAGTTGGGAAATGTATGAGTTGAGTGGTGGTAGTGAAGGACTTTGTGCTTAAAATAAAGACAAGGTAAGAAATTAAGCAGGCAGGGAACTATGATGTTGTATCTACTCCTGATTTCATAGTGTGCTGCAGTAGGAGAGATGTATAGAGGTGAAAGTATGCAGGGATAGTTTGAAAGGGAAAGTGAAGTCACTCCTACATTAAAAGAAGTAAGGACAATGAGGGCTGATAGAGCAAAACCTTATTTTTCTTATAGGACAGTAGATGAGTCGAGTCAGGACTCAAATGAGGATTAGAACAAAGCTGTAAATATATCTATTTCATACACTAGTGATGTCAATAAGGTCACAGATGTGTTCCATAAGCATTGGCCACTACTTATGACAGATAAAAAGATCAAAGAAGTAGTAGGAGAATTCCCTAGATTCTGTTTTAGAAATAGAAAAAATCTTATACGTATGCTATGTTATCCTAAAGACACACCTAAACAGATAAGGAACATACAAGAAGGGGCACGGATATGTGCACACTGTAGTATGTGTCCAATTATTAAATGAACAAATGAGTTTATCCATCCAGGCACAGGAGTAGTATATAAAATAGGAGCTACAGCTACTTGTGATAGTAAAAATATAATATATTTAGTACAACGTGACTGTTGTTTGTATTTTTATGTTGGTAAAACCAACAGAATATTTAGAGAGAGATTTAGAGAACACATGAGCAGTATAAGGAATAGGAATTCGGTGAGTGCCCTCTCTGAATTTATTGAAGGCAGTGGGAAATATGATTTTAAGTTTATGGTACTGGAACAAGTTACAACTGGACCACAGATAGGGAACATTAAAAACCTTATAGGTTCATAGGTTCATAGGTTGATACTAGGCTATTGGCCCTAGGACCTGTACAAGCATAGCCATAACAATTCCCTGGCTATTTCTTCCCACACTATTTACTTCCCTGGACCCCTGTCTAGCAGGGCAACTGACGTGATCCCTGGGGTGAATTTCCTTTCTCCCATCCAATCATCAAGGTTCCTTTTGAAGAGGGCCAAAGAGGTGCTCTGCTTGACATGTATGGGCAGTCTATTCCAGAGTCTGGGGAGTCTCTGGGTCAGGAACCTATCCCTCCAGCATGTTTTGTTTATTGTGATGACAAGATTTAGATCCCTGGAGCATGTGGCTCTGAGGGATTGGGATTTCTTTAAGTGTAGCATGTCCAACAGCTCTGGGTTTGACATGGCCTTGTATGTTAAGCAGAGATCGCCTCAGAGTAGATGATATGTGACAGAGTATAGCTGGAGTATTTTAAGGTGGTCAGCATATGGCATCTGCTTTAGGCCTGTGATTCTTTTAGTGAGGTATTTCTGTGGCCTTTCCAGTTGTTGCAGATGTCTTGAGAGGTACATGCCAAATGGAGCGCTGTAGTCTATAATGGCTCTAATGAGGGATGAGTACAGCGGGACAATGACCTCCTTTTTTCTGGATGAAAAGCCCTTCATGGTGAGGTGTGCCACATAGAAGGATTTCCTGACTGTTGTGGTGATGTGGTTATTGAAGGGGAGACCACTGTCCACCTGTGTCCCTAAGTCTCTTATCACACTTTCGGTGTTTAGTGTACTGCCACCTATGTGATAATTCACGGGTACATGTTTTTTCCTAAAGGGGATAACTATACATTTCTTGGCATTGAGCTTGAGCCCATGTCTCTAGCACCAAGCATCTGTTTCTGTAAGGCCCTTTTGTAAAGTATCTACATCATTTGGGGATTCAATAATGGCTCCTAGTTTGCATCTGCAAACTTTGTTAGCCAGAGTCCCTTAGTGTTGGCCTGTACTTCAGAGAAGTAGATGCCAAACAAGAGAGGTCCCAGGACTGAACCCTGAGGTACTTCACTTGTCACTTGTCTGGAGCTGGATTTGGAGTCAGCTACGTTTACAGTGTGGGTTCTGTCAGTAAGCCAAATGGCAACCCATCAAGTGATGTAGGGATTAATGCCCAGCTTAGTAAGTTTATCTATGATTCCAGAGTGGGGGATGGTGTTAAAGACCTTGGTGAGGTCCAGATAGGCTGTGTGGACTGCCTTACCCTCATCCATGGCTCTGGAGACTGATTCAAAAAAGTCAATAAGGTTCAGTAGACAAGACCGGCCCTTCACGAACCCAAACTGGGTGGGGTCCAGTTTTTTAAGGTTGCCAATGTCTTTGTTTATAAGTTCCATGATAATACGTTCCATGGCCTTGCAGATCAGGCTCATCAGACTGATGGGGCGGTAGTTCCCAGGATCCAAGGTGGATCCCCCCTTGTGGAGTGGGATAACTGTAGCTGTGCATCACTCAGTGGGCACGAAGCCTGAGGTGAGGGTATGATTAAACATGACACTTAGGTGAGGTGCCAGTTCATTTTGTAGTTCATGTAGTACACAACCTGGGATGTCATCTGGTCCCATGGATGCTGTATTCTTAGCTTTGGAGAGTACGTTTTTTACCTGTGTGGCCGTTATTACCAGAATTTGGCAATCTTCCAGTATTGAGATGGGCCATTTAGGGGGTGAGGGGGGGTGAAGTTGGCACTGAATCGATCTGTCAGGATATTGGCAATATCCTAGGGATCAGCATATTTAATGCCAGTCTGTTGTAGCTTAGAGCAGATCTGAGCATTGCCATTTAGATTCTTGACACAGCTATAGAATGCCTTGTGGTTGTCTTTGGAATCTTTGGCAATTTTATTTTCGTAACTAGCTTTGGAGGATTTTATGAGGGATCTCATCTTCTTACTGAGGCTGGTAAGAGAGGTTTTGCATCCTGGGATTTTCCTCTTTTCTGCAACAGTTTTTTTCCTTTTGTTGTAAAGTTTGTTTATGGCAGGGGACCACCAGACTGGCTTCCCTTTTTTGGAGGAGAGCATCTTGGTTCTATTTGGGATGGCATGATTCATGAATGAGTGGATGTGCTCGTACAGTGCATTAGTGTAGGACTCAGCAGTCGAACTTTCAGTTCCCATCTGCATGGGTGTCATGAAGTTTGTAACTTCTGACTTGAGTAGCATGAAGATAGCCTTGGAGAAGTTTTTTATGGAGGTTTCCTTACTTGGTGGTGGGGGTGGGATATGGATGTTAAGGGTGATTAGCCTATGGTCTGACTTGACCAACGAGGGGGTGACCATAGGTGTGGAGCATCGATTTCCCATGTTGGTAATGACCAGGTCTAGGATATTGGAGCCCCTGGTGGGACTATGGATTAGTTGATCCAGGGCATTGGAATTTATGAATTCCAAGAACTGTTGGGATGAGGTGTTGGTGCACGAGTGGTTTTCCCAGTTAATGGCAGGGTAGTTGAAATCACCCAGTATTAGGGTGTTCGGTTGTATATTAATATTTTCCAGTATGTTTAGAAAGGTGTAGTGAGAATCTTGGGGCATGGTGTGGGATCTGTAGCAAGCTACAATTTGGATTGCAGTCTTACCTAGTGTTAGTTGCACCTGGAGAATTTCAGACACATTGTGTTGGGCAACTAACCTAGTGGTGTGAATATCCTTGGTGAATATGGACACTCCTCCACCTTTAGTGTTTTGATCCTGGTTTGTTGGCCAAAAAGTGTGGTAAGAGTTGTAGCCTGGTATTGCAGGGGTGCTCTCTGGAGCCTTGAACCAGGTTTCAGTTACTGCACAGATATCGATGTTCTCCATTTTTAGGAGTGCCTCGAGAGAGTCCATTTTGAGGTTTAGACTTCTAGCATTGAGTAGCATTACCTTCAGATTTTGCATGCTTGTACCTGTTACGGTGGTGGTTTTGTCCTTTGAACTTTGCCTAAAAAAAGCACTATAGGGGTGGCAAGCGCCTTAGCCAGTAACCTGAATCCCTGGGGCCACAGCTGCAGACCATCTCTGGCAAAGCATCGTGGTCTGTCTATCATGCCATCCCAGGCAGACAGATACTGGATCCCCTTTGAATGACACCAGAAGCTTAGCCAATTGTTGAAGTCAGTCATTTTGTCCTTATATTGTGGTAACATTCTGGGCAAAGGCAGGATGCTGTTCAGGGCTGCAGTCATACCTGCCCTGGCCACATGATTCGAGAGCTCTTCCATGTCTCTTTTCATGTAGTCCAGGGAGGTATGTCTCAAGTCATTCACTCCAACATGATCAATGACAGTCATATTTGTACTTGTTGTGGAGTGACTTGAGTGCATGAGTTATGTGGCGGATCCTGGCACCCAAGCAGCTCACTGTAACTTTCTCCTTGTTCAGCCTGGTGAGTGGGGCATCAGTGTGCCTGACTGTAGAGTCACCTTTGATTAAAGTGTTTGGTATGTTGTCTTGCCTTAGAGGGTGTTGCTGGGTGGCACACTGGTGTTGTGAGCTATGTGACACTTTGGTTGTGATTGGTGTTTGTTTGCGTTTCAGCTTCGGAGGTCCTTATTGCTTGGGCAGGTTACAGTTAAGGGCCTCCACATATGTGGATTTAGTGTTGCTATGTGTGGGTGTTGGTGGTGTGAGTTTAGAAGGGCTATGTGTTGCTTGAGGTGTAGTGCGGGTGTTAACCTTCTCCTCTTGACTGTCTAGCATAATCTTGGTTGGAGAGAGCATTGCTTCCAGTTTGGTTATGTAAGTGCATCTCTCACAGGTTGTAGTGTTGGGTGGTAGGAGGAAAGGGTTGTCTGTGTACATGAGGCAATTGCTGCATTGCCCCAGTATGCCCAGATTCACCAGGTGGACAGGAGCAATCAATGGAAGCTGACCCTTGGACATGCCTGATTTGGTGCTTTCTTTTTTTTTTTTTAAAGTACAGGAGCTGTTTTCCCTTACCTTAGCAAGGTACTTTGCAATTATAGGCTGTTTAGTGCCTATTTTTAGTTTCTCCTTATTAATAAGGAGAGTTGAGTGCTTGTATCAGTTTAAGGCTTCCTAGTGCTTTCCAGCAGGTATTAAAGCAAGTGCTAGTCACAGGGATGCTTAAAGGTAAGATGAAAAAAAATGGTTTATCCTAAACACTGCAGTGTGCACTAGAGAAGTTAGATGTGAAAGTGGGTAACTTAAGTTTTACCTGTCTAAAAAGTTAAGTTTTAGTGGAGAGTCGCTATTTTTAAAACAGCAAGATAGATTGAAAGGGGGTGATCACTTTTGTATTCCAGTACTATGGAATACAGTAGAATGGCCAATAAATTTAAATAGTTGAAGGGGAGTGATTTCACAAAATTATAATTTTGTGCTTGCTCACACAAGCCAGTGAAAGCAGAGATGAAATTAGATATATGGTCAAATTAACATAAGAGGCAGGCAGCTAGAAAGACAGTGGTATTTAAGAACACAACAGTGATAGGGTGGTGGGGGGGGGAGAAAAATTCTGTCTGACTCACAAGAAACAGAGCTGTGGTGTCTTTTGAAGTTTTAATATGCAGTTAAAAGCAGAACACAAGCAAAACACAAGGTAAAGAAAACAAATCACAGCACTCAAAATATAAAAAGGCAATAAACCAATATAAAATACAACAAATAAAAAGCAAACCAAGCTTTCTCTCACAGCAAAGTGTAGCAGAGTCTGGGTGAGCCTTTCCAATAAAGCTCTGAAATTTTTTATTTTACCCCTTAAATAGAAGGTTTGGTTCCTAGCTCCACCCCCTCAGTTCACAAATGATTAACCTTAAGTGACCTCTTCTATCTTATGTATGAGTCCTTAATTGATCAGTTCTAATTTCTGTCTGACTCACAAGAAATAGAGCTGTGGTGTCTTTTGAAGTTTTAATATGCAGTTAAAAGCAGAACACAAGCAAAACACAAGGTAAAGAAAACAAATCACAGCACTCAAAATATAAAAAGGCAATAAACCAATATAAAATACAACAAATAAAAAGCAAACCAACCTTTCCCTCACAGCAAAGTGTAGCAGAGTCTGGGTGAGCCTTTCCAATAAACTCTGAAATGCTTTATTTTACCCCTTAAATAGAAGGTTTGGTTCCTAGCTCCACCCCCTCAGTTCACAAATGATTAACCTTAAGTGACCTCTTCTATCTTATGTATGAGTCCTTAATTGATCAGTTCTAATTTCTGCCTGACTCACAAGAAACAGAGCTGTGGTGTCTTTTGAAGTTTTAATATGCAGTTAAAAGCAGAACACAAGCAAAACACAAGGTAAAGAAAACAAATCACAGCACTCAAAATATAAAAAGGCAATAAACCAATATAAAATACAAAAAATAAAAAGCAAACCAACCTTTCCCTCACAGCAAAGTGTAACAGAGTCTGGGTGAGCCTTACAGAAAGAAGTGAATTAAGGTAGATACTTAAGTTAAGAGCAGAGAAGGGGTTTGGATTAAATGGCAAGCTTTCTATAAAATGTGCCCTGGAGGCACGTGGGTTACCTAGAAAATAATTCTAAGCATGGCAATATAACGAACGATTTGATTTTATATCAATGCATTAACATGCTTTGTATAAATATTGTTGTGTGTTCATTAAGGTTTGATCTATTATGATCAATACCTGTGTAAAAGTGACTAGGAAGCAAGTGGACTACCTATGAAATAGTCTTCTATACAGGATGGTATAATAATAGTTTAATCTCATATGGCTGTATTAATATGCTATGTATAACAAATTTACTTGGGCATATTAATGATTTGATTATTACTATCTATATATATACATGAATCATCACTGACTCCATCTGCTGACAATAATATTAATTCTGGTGGAACGTAGTACTTTGTATCAATATTTATCATTCAAATATGCATTGGAGTACTTTAGGGATATATGCACAGGGGTCTAGAACAATTCCCTGAAAGCACATTTCACTGAAAGTCAAATGACTGTGCACAAATCACTGAAAGTTCAATTCACTGAAAACTCAAGTCACTGAAACACATTTCACTGAAAGTTATATATGATGAGCAAACAGAGAAGGAACTGATTAAATGTCAAAAGGATCTCTTTTTACTTCAGAATAGTAGATTAACATTTCAAGAGTACAAGACATTAGTGAGGTATGCCAGTCATGTTCAAACACCATCAAGAGCATTAGCTAGGATCATTAATCAAACAAAACCAATCGTGCAGATTTCGGAAATACAATTTAATAATAAAATATATTCTAAAACTGAGGAGGTTCTTAATATCTTTGAGAAAATATACACTAATATTTATGCTGGACAAAAGGATATGACCCCTAACAGGAATTATGAACAATTTCTACAGTCAATTAAGTTTCCAACAATAGGAGAGGACATTCAAAATGACTTGGTTAAACCGATATCTGAAGAAGAAATAGTATATGTAATTCAGCACATGAAATCACATAAATCACCAGGTCCTGATGGCTTGACAGTGGAATTTTATAAAAAATTTGCAGATATTTTTGGTAAGATACTTTCAGTTGTGTTTAACTACATAATTAGGAATAAAATTAATGATCCACACCTTAACGCCTCAAAAACTATTTTTATACATAAAGCCAATTCAGATCCTCAAAATCCGGATAATTATAGACCAATATCATTAATAAATGTAGACATGAAAATTCTAACCTCTATTATAGCATCTAGACTGAAGAGAATTATGACTCATATCATTTCTAAAGAACAGACTGGTTTTATGGCAGGTAGACAAACCAGTGATAATACATTCACACTACATACTATGTTAGAGCATGCTAAGCAAAATAATTTAAATATTTATGCCCTTATAATTGATGCCCAGAAAGCCTTTGATAGGGTTGATACAAATTTCTTGTTCGATCTTTTACCGTATTTTAATATATCACATGAGTTTGTCCAAATGTTACAAATATTATATAGTAATCCCTATACTACATTGTATATTAATAAAAACTTCTCTAAAAGAATACAGATTAAGACTGGAACATGCCAGGGTTGCCCTTTGTCACCTTTATTATTTAATATCTATCTTGAACCATTGTTTTTATATATTAAACAAAATGTTTATCATAATGTCCCAATAATTTATGGAACTAAAATATTAATGGCAGCTTTTGCTGACGATCTTAGCATTTATTGTGCATCTCCATTATCAGATACTGAAAAATTATTGAAGGCTGTTAATGAGTTCTCAAAAGTGTCTAATTATAAAATTAACTTGAAAAAAAACAATATCTTCCCTTTAAAGACAGCTAAACCCTTTTCGTTATTGCCCTTAGTGGGACAGGTATCATTTAAAGAAAATATTAAATATCTAGGTATTGAGTTCTCTACTGATAATAAAGACTTTTATAATAATAATATTAAAGCAATCTGGGAACAAATAATTTCTGATTTTGGGAGATGGAAAAATTTACGACTGCCAATATTAGCAAAAGTTTCAATTATCAAAATGAACATATTACCACGATTGCTGTATATTTTTAGGTCAGCCAATTTATTACTTTCGAAGTCGTTTTTTAAATGGATTCATAAAGATTTGGCTAAATTCATTTGGGAACCAAAGAAAACCAGGATATCTTATGATAAATTAATGACCCCAAAAAATAGAGGAGGACTGGAATTACCTAATTTTGAAATGTATTATTTAATTGTAAATTCTAATAGAATTTTAAGAATTGCCAATTATGATATAAATAATACTAAGTGGACACCACCTTGGGTAGTTCTGAATTATAAATATATTCTAAAGTTAAATATCAATCCTAAAGCAATACTTTTAGGTAAGGATACATTGAAATTCTATGGGATTATTGAACACATCAAACGAACATACTCTCTTTACATAATTTATTTCATTTATTAGATTTGGTTCAACATATGATGGTTTTTCAACCCTTTCATAAGAATCCTAATTTAAAATTGAATAATCAACTAATTGATCTCACCAAGTTTCCATTGATAGTTAATCTAACTTTGATTGATATATATATAAACATCTTGACAGTTCGGCCAACCAAATAAGACAAGAACTTAACTTACCTAAAAATTATCTAGTTATTCTGAGGCAAATTAGAGAACTCACTATAAGCTATTTTAAAAGTTTTAAACCGGAAGAAGAGGCTATTAATAGATGCTCTTTGTTGTGGCAAGCTCTCCAACAGGATCTTAAATATATCACGACAGCAAATCAATTAATTAAAGAATTTCAATTTCATGATAAAATTTTGTTATCAAACTACTGGGAAGAGAAAATCTTACTGACAGATAGAAGTAATATGTTAAAAGCAATTGACTTGACCATCAAATCTACTTCTCTTTAAAAATTAATATATACCCAGATGATGATTTGGAACAATGCATATTATACACGTCTTACCCTGCATAAATTTAATCCAAAAATTCACCAACTTGTCCATACTGTAAGAATCAACCAGCTGATCTTCTTCATATGTTCTGGAGTTGTAAATGTATTTTCAAACTTTGGAATTCCCTTAAGATCCAACTTCAAAAGGTGGGTTACCAGAGTACAACGTTATCATGGAAATTTATGATTCTGCATATTCCCCGAGAGATCCTAAATCACAAATTATTATATATATTAATATTTATCTATTAATGAAGCTTTATATAGCTTCAAATTGGTTAGACCCATCTAAAACTTCATGGCAGAACTTTAGAGTTCTAGTGACAAAACATATATTGGCTCATAAATTACTATTAAACCCACAAAATAAAAATGTTAATAATCCAAAAATTTGGGAACAGATTTTTAATATTATACTAGCATAGTATTTTCAACTTGGAAATATTAATAATTATTTATGTGTGTGGAGAGAATTTAGTAATCAACTGTCTATTAATTGCATTTATTCTTATGCTTTTTTATATTTAACTGTATTACATCGAAGCATCCTTGTAAATATTGTATATAGAGTGTGGTTATTAGTGATATTAGTTAATGCTTGATTTGTGAATATATGTTATTTTTGTTCTTATTTGTGTTTGAAAATAATATAACAATAAAGATTTATTATGGAAAAAAAAAAGAAAGTTATATATGGCCTTTTCCTCACTGTAGTGCGACCCTGGAGTTAGTATATATAGTAAGGGGGGGGGGGGTGAGTTCAGAAAAGAGTAATTTATTGGAACGGCAAGTATTCATGTATATAGTTCAAAATATTTAAAATAGGTTGGGGGCGGTGACCCCCACACCCCCCCTCACTATATATATTAACTCCAGGGTCACACTACAGTGGGGAAAAGGCCATATAAAACTTTCAGTGAAATGTGTTTCAGTGAATTGAGCTTTCAGTGAATTGTGCACAGTCAAATGTGTTTCAGTGAAATGTGCTTTCAGTGAATAGTCCTAGACCCATACACAGTTGATAGTAGCAATAAGACTATAGTATATGGCCTTAATAGCTATATTATAAAAAGTTTTGTGTACCATGGTATATAATATACTTCCATGTTTAAAGATTATTGGTACATATTATATTTGACACTAGTATATAGGTTGATGCATTTGTCTTCCTATTTTATACATGGTACCATATTTAATATTTTATGGTTATTGTTTATTTATATTCACATATCTATTAATCTTAGTCTCTATTCTGTAGTAGGCATTCTGGGTTCTATAGCTAACACGTTTTTCAGCTAATGTCTATCTATACTTGAATTTTTATGGATCTTAGTATCTGCTTCCTAGTGTGGTAGTTAGGATGCTTTTCGAGGTTAAACAGCCTTTAGTAGCTGATTTATTAGCTGCATGTATTAGCTTGCGTAAATGCATTCTGATGTATGTTTTTAGCATGGTGTTGCCTCATTATATAAAAGTTTGTATAATTTATACGGCTACACTTTCTAAATTATAGCAGATTGGATTGCTGATGTCACTAAATTTGCGCATGGACGCATGACTAAATGAATGGTGAGCAATTGCTTCTAGTTAGGAAGCTAAATCTGTTCGCTGGTGCTATATTATACTGATTTTAGCAATTCTTCTATGGAGTTGCTAAATTAGCTTGCCTAAATGTACTGCGATACTTATAGAAGTGTAGCGCATGGATGAATGAATGGTTAGTTACTGTTTTTAGTAGGGCTAAATCTACTCCTTAATGATATACTGTTTCTAGTGATCTCTTTATTCATTCAGTATACTAATTTGCTTATTAGTTATGTGGAATACGTTTTTAGTAGTTATGATGTTTTTATTATTTTATTATTATTTTAGTGTAGTTGGTTTACTGTTGCTATTTTGGACATGTGATTGTGTAAAACAGTAAAAGCATCTCTGTTATACTGTTTCTAGCAATCCTCCTATGAATGCATTTAGTTAGTTTGCCAAAATGTACTGCGATAACCATATGAGTATACTGAATGGCTGTAAGGATGGCTAGCAACTGTCTTAATTAGGCAACCTTGCTTTTCAGTGACGTATTGTCTTCAGTGATCCTTCTACTGATTTAATTTATTGGCTTGTCTATAAGTAATGCGAAGCATGTTTTTAGCAGTTACAATGCATGTATTATTTTAGTGTATTTAGTGCTCATTATTTTGGTCATGCTAGTATGTAAATTAGTAAAACCATATGTGTTTATATTGTGTATCATTTTGAGTGATGTTTTATTATATACAAGTTAAACTACTTTGTGTAGTTTACATGACTATGCCTTTAAATTATAAGGGGAAAGGACTGCTGACGTCACTCCCTTTGCATGTGGACGTATGGCTAAGTGGATGGTTCAATGAATGAGGATCTGAAAGTTAGGAACGTTATTTGTAAATATATAAAGTCTGTTTGCTTTTTATATTTATGTATGTTTATGGTCTGAAAAAGACACACCCTGGGATTCATGAAGCCTGTGCCAGGCACTGGAGTAGCATCAGCAATCTAGTGCCAAATATGGCCACTGAGCGATTCAGGTACAAGCTGTTTCCACATGCACTACCAGTGTATACCAGAGCTGCGCAGCTCCCGGCGCATGTATGCTAATTACCCCATGCACAGCAGTGTAGCATGCAAATGAAGTTATATAGTGATTCATGAAGTGGTGCAGGCGTAGCGTAATCATGTAGAAATGTAAACCAAAAAAAAACGGTTTACATTTTGTCAAACATAAAATCGGAGCCATGAAAGCGGACCAAACTTACGTATTATAATGTTAATATATGCCAATGGCTAAATATATAGCCAATGGCATAAAAATGCACAACATATAAAAAATAACATTTAATGTCATGGCCACATTAACACAAAGTAAAACCGCAGTGCATCTGTGCGCAAACGGGATCACAAGGAAAATATATTTAGATGTCAAAAAACTGCAATGTAACACAATTCATGATATCTCCATAATAGTCAATGACACGCATGCTACACCACAACCATGGTGCAAGGGTTGCTAAGGGTCTGTGACAGTGTTCCGTGAGTTAACTAGGAATTAGCAGTCAATGCCATGCAAATGAGTCAAGTAATACTGAATTGCAAATGTCCCACCGGCGTAAGGATGTACCACATGGCGTAGTGGTACAACACCGAGGAGTGGCCTGGAGGTAAACATGACATCAAGAGAGGGGCGCGCCACTGTAGCTGTAAGCACATTGGATCATTGCTAATACATGTTGCCTGTTGCTAAGCAAAGTTGCAGGATGGGGATGTGGAAGTAGCCATAGCTTTGCATAGATGAGAGCACACAAGATAACTGAAAGTTCATGTGAATGTGGATGAAAACGTGCACGAAACCCGGTAAATGGCTGTGCACGGCACGCACCACAGCTGAAACTGGAAGGATACGGGAAGACAATAAGGAAATGCTGGAGCATGGTAATTGGAGCACAAATGAGTAATTAACGCCTAGAAACTCACAGTGGGCCATAGACAACAGCTAACAAGGCTGCTAGCAGCTACCTGCAGAACAGGAAAGGAGAGGTGCCGTACAGCAAAGAAAAGAGAACTGTCACAGCAGAACAAAGCAAACTTGCAGTAGATCAGCAACATAACACATTTCCCAACACAATCCTGGGTTTTGAAAGTACAAAACAAGAAAGTCAGCAGCTGGATGCATGTCTGACAATGGGAGGGGAAATGGGTTGAAAATTGAAGTAAAGGGCAATAGATGAATCATGGCAGCCAAGCGTAAGTCAACACCAAAGGCCCCACAATAGCAGTACCTGCTGTAAAACCAATAATTAAGATACCCTGCAGCTGGAATAGCACAAACACACCCAATTACACCAGCATCATCCATTGCACAATAGTATAAGGTGTGAAAGCCCCACACACACACTTGTGTATTCCCAGACACTCTGCACCATTGGTGTATACAGACGGGGAACTTTTAATATGTACATGTTAGGGGCCGCCATAGCTTTGATTCACCAGCATGTGTTGGAGACTGACGGTGGTGTGGAGTATGATGCTGAAACCATCTCAGGCACTAGAGGAGGAGAAGAGTGTTCAGACCCAGGGTAACCTAACAGGGGCTACATGATCTGGAGATAGTAGAGCATTACAGGGTTGGCAAGGACATCATACAGCAACTTGTTGAGCTGTGCCGGCCATGCCTCAAATAACCGAGGGGTACCCATCCCAGTGGACATGAAGGTATGTGTAAGCTTGAGAATACTAGCCACAGGTACCTTCCAAAGGCCAACTGGGGATATCATGGGGATCTCACAGGCATCAGCATCCAGGGTACTCCACCAGTTCCTGGATGCCATGTTACCACATGCCAATGAGCACATATACTTCCCCCGAATGCAGGAGGAGTTGGCCAGCAATATGCGTCTCTTCCACCATGTGGAAGACTACCCGGAAGTACTGGGTGCAATAGACTGCACTTACATACACATCAAATCGCCACCCAGTGAGTAGGGTAGGCACTACATAAACCGCAAGGGATTCCCCTTCATCAACTGCCAGGTCTTGTGCAATGCCCAGGGCATTATCATGGATGTGTGTGCTGGCAGCCCTGGAAGCTATCACAACTCCCACATCTGGCATGCCTCACAGCTGTATCAGGTATTTGCCAGGGGGGACATCCCATATGGCCACCTGGTGGGGGATGCTGGCTATGCACTGAAACCGTGAATGATGACTCCCATCAGAAATGCACACACAGCCACGCAAGAATGCCATAATGAGGCACACGAAGAAACCAGAATCATCATAGAGTGCGTGTTTGGGATGCTGAAATCATGGTTCCATTGCTTGGACATATCTGGTGGAGCCTTGCAGTACTCTCCAGGAACATGTGCCCACATCTTCATAGTATGTGCCATGCTACACAATATGATCCTGTGGAAACAGCTGCAGCAGGGACAGAATGGTGAAGGCCCTCACAGCCCACACCATTGCCAAGGGACCCACAGGCACAGAGGGGCTCGGACCACGTACACCCTGTGCTAGCCCCAGTAGGCAGACAGAGGCATTCCTAGTATGCCCATGCCTTGGCAAAGAGGGAACATATAGCATACGCACTGACAGTGTAGGCACTCATGGACTGACACCCTTCTCCACCTGCACACACAGCAAACATGGATGGCACACACACAATGACCACCTGTAAATTGTCATGTATAGGTGGTCTACTGTGTGTATCCTACATAGGTAGCCCTCAACTATTATACACACAACCGCCATTGGCACAAGGTAAGTCAATACCTGAACAGTAAATTAAGCTATCAGCATGTGTCCATACTGTATGTAGAGGTTCATAGATACATAGGTAGGTACATGCCCAACTGCTGAGGCCACTCATAAGCATAGGCAAAATGTGTCTGCTGTCGCCAACCCATCGATTAACTAACTGTCCCTCTGTGGAGCAGAGGCAATTGTGGGATCCCTGGGGTGTAGCCACTGTTCCCCACCCACTCTGCAAGGATTTTCTGGAGTGTTAGTGAGGGGTTTTGTATAATGTAATCAGGGATGTAGTTCCAAATAATGGGGAGTATCCCCTGACAGGAATCTTCACAGATGTTTACATGTTGCATGATATACCTTAAACACAGCTTGCATATATAGGTAGTTCTCCACAGAATAATAAACATGTGGAACACACAACCGCTGAAATGGGCATTAATCACCCTTCCACTACCAGTGCCTGCTCTGAGAGGTAAGATATCACTGCCAGGATTAGAACACGCAACCATGTACACATTCATCACAATAACATACCACTAAGCTACCTGAGATGTACCAATGGCAGTCGTGTATATTGACAGGATAAAACACAAAAGGTAGGAATGTGCTGAAATAGGACAAACCGGCATGTACCCAATGAAAGGTGTATGTTTCATATATATATATATATATATATATATATATATATATATATATATATATACATCATCATATATATAGAAAGGGAGGGAGAGGGAGAGAGAAAGATATATGTCAGTATATGGGGATATACATATATATGTAGATCTATATATAGGTTAACAACATCTACATAACCTTGGCGGTACATATAAATGGGATACCTACCACATACCGACTGCTTTACATACCGACGCGCATAATCCCGAGGCTTAAGGTCTGAAAGAACACAGTGCCGAAACACCAGATGCGCGAGGTGTAAAATCACGATGTTAAGGGACAGTTAGTCAGTGCTTCTGGTGTTGTGGTTCAGGTAGGTTACTGTGTGTAAGTGTGTTTCTTAGGGCTGTAGTGTGTGTAAGTGTGTGTTTGGGTGTGGTGTGTGTTCTTGGGGGACTGTAATGTGTGGGTATGGATTAGCTTTGTGCATCTGTTAGCGCGACCTAGGAGGTAGAATATTAAAGTAGGGGGTGGTGTGGGGGGCGCAGACACCTACATGGGGGGAGTAGGGGGGCTTGGCCACCTGCTCATACGTAGTGTAGGATGGTTTGTTTGGATGTGGTGGGTAGCAGTGTGTCTGTGTGTGCGTGTGTGTGTTCCATGTTCATGTTACTTTCTTGAGTTACTGTCGCTGTCAGTAATGTGAGGTATGGGAGTCTGGGCCCGGTACTGTGTGCGTCAGAACATTGTGGTTTCAAGATTCCATAGGTATCCCGTTTACAGAGGTTGAAGTGTTCATATATGTGTATGACAGGGACCATAGCAATCACACATTCCAACACTACCAACCTTTATGAACAAAGGATATGGAGAGTATATGCCTATACACTATTACAAATATGAGCTATGGACATGAGCCAATGATAGTGTTACCACCTGTCCCACTTTGCGAGGGACAGTCCCTCTTTGGGCGGTTGTGTCCTGACCAAATATATTAAACATGGCAAATGTCCTGGGATTGTAGGACATAATTATGTCACATATGTTCTGTAATAGTTGCATACAATAGTTATTTCTGTATCTAAAATACCTACATGTTACAAGAAACAGGATAAGCAACTAAACTGCTACAAGAATAAGCTTATATTTAGGCAAGAAAGGCATGTTCTATCCCTTGTACTGACCGTGGGTTTGTGTCGGCCTATAAATTCTGATGTGTTTCCCGAAAATGTCCCACTATGGCCATATGAAAAGGTGGCAACCCTAGCCAAAGAGGGTCAGTCACCAACACAACTATGATGACTGCAAATACCTATGACAGAAATACACAGCTTTCATGTAGCAACACTTTATTGCATTCAGATGTATTACCGAAGGGATTCAAGGACTAACATCACCTGCATGCGTTACAGGAACCACATAACAGTGCCTTAATGAATCAGCCTGCAATTATCATTGCATTAGTCCATAAAGGGATAGGTGTTCAAATAGGGAAGGAACCCTTACTCACATATCGATTATGTATAAAAGCAGTTCCTATACACCTGCATCTGCTATGCACACCCACCAACATCACCCCCACATCCACACATATTACAATACAAACTGTAATAACATCACAAATCATTCACTCACTGTACGATATCTGCAGAAGCCTTAACATACCTTGTCAGAGACACACTAACATGGTTATACAATGGAACAGCTGCTGATGTTACAGGGTTTGTTTGCACTAATCCTGTTTCAGAGGGTTGTGTGTACACCGGGATGTGTTAGCAATTACTGAGTAACAGCACAGTATGCTACACTTGTACACCAAATCAAGGATGTCTGGTGAGCACACTGTAAACCACATAACAGTTCATGCATAGCCATACAGACTTGAGCTGCCCAAACATCCTTGCCAGACTTAAACATCTGCAGAAGTATCAGGTACAAACAAACCCTGCACAAGTAGCAATGTTCTAAAATATAACAACTGTCTAGCCATTACACATAATCAACGGGAGTCATGAAGCTAATATATCTCTGTGTGTCTCCATATAGCTGTTGAAATATATCACAAACAACACATCCAGGCCGTCTTCCTTGAAAGTAAGGCAAACGGACAACACCCAAAAGGAGTACTCAGTTATACACTACTGTTGCCATGGTATCGGCTAATGGAGTAGCTGCACAGCTGATGTGCATCTAATTAACTACTTTGGAACAGCAATTGGTGGACAGGATACCACATGTTACTGATACGTAACTAGAAAAGGATGTGTTATAACACATTTAAACCATCCATATATACCAGCGGAACATTACAAAGAACATCAAAACACAAACTGAAAAGGATTGAATCAACAGTTAATGACACCTCGGGTTACTAATAAGGTATGTAGAACAGTCATTATGTCTGTGTATGTAGTACCTTTCTGTAGTATTTAAAGTGCACGCAATCCATATAGTGGAAACAGTTATCTTGTAGTGATGTATTGTTGAGCATAGTAACACTTGTAGTATTTGTGTGTACTGCTGTAGGTCACAAGGCAAACACCGCATACACCACAAGGAATGCTATATAAGGGTTTTGAACAGAAATACTCATCAACAGCCACTGTCAGTGGCAGGGCTGGTCCAACAAGTATGTGCTATAACAGGGGATAGTATATGTTGATATATTGTAACTGTAGCCATATGTATGGGTGTATTACTGAGAATAACATGTCAAAGGTTGGGCCACTGTGCAATTATGATTTGCTTTGTGGGATATTGTGCCAATAAAAGTGTAATGTACAATATTGTAGGCAGATATGTATTACAAGCTGCATAGCATTACTGTTATTTTAGGCAAACATTAGTTATGTTGATTGGCATTTACAATACACAATAACAGGATACATATGTCTTTTAGTCACCCGACAGTTTATCAGCATGATAGCAAAGTAAAATGGAAGAGCTAGTTAACTATCCATGCACATAAGACATGTAATATGTGCAAAGGTAGGTACTAGGCTGTCTTAACAAGGGTATTTATAAGCCTAGCTAGAGTGTGTTGGCTTTTGCCACCCCCATAGGTTGATTCCCTGTGCCTCTGAATGGCAGAGCCATTAATTCCATGTGCCTCTGTCCAGCAGAGCAACTGCAGTGATCCCCGGGGTACATGTATGTCTCCCATTCACACGTCAAGGTTTCCCTTGAAGAGTGCTAGTGAGGGGCCCTACCTGATGTACATTGGAATCATGTTCCAAGGCATGGGGAGTGTCCTGGTCAGGAATCTATCCATCCAGCACGTCCTAGTCATCGCTGTGGTTAGGTGTATATCCTTAGAGCATGTGGCTCTCAGGGGCCTCTGTTTAGGTGGAGCATATCCAGCAATACAGGGTTGGACATGGGCCTTGTATGTCAAGCAGAGATCACCTGTGAGTATGCGGTATGCAACGGAGTACAGCTGGAGTTTCTTAGGTCGGGCTGCAAAGGTCATCTGTTTGAGGTCAGTAATCCTCTTGGTGTGGTACTATTGTGGTCTTCCAAATGGGGTGTTGTATCCTTTAATGGGTCTAATAAGTCATGAGTAAAGAGTCACAATGGCCTCCTTTGATCTGGATGCGAACCCATTAGAGATTAGGGCAGTCATGTAGAAGTATATTCTAACCACCTTGTCATTATGGGTATCGGATCGATTGCTATCTACTGGGGTTCCCGGATCCCTTATTACCTTTTCTGTATGTAGAGGACTAGCAACTATGTGGTAGTCAGTGGGTAATTAGTAATATCCAAAGGGGATGACTATGCACTTTTAGGCATTCAGCTTGATGCCATAATATTGACACCAGGTATCCGTCTCAGTGCGACCCTTCCAGAGGGTGTCTGTAACAGCTGGGGAAACAATTATGTCCCCTAGTTTGCAGTCGTCTGCAAACCTTTTCAGCCAAAGCCCGCCTGTGCTTGTCTGTATGTCAGAGAAGTATATACCGAACATGATGGGTCCTAGGACTCAGCCCTGGGAGATGCCACTTGTAACTGGTATACAGTCGGACCTAGGGCATGCAACTCCCACTGTGTGGGTTCTGTTCGTGAGCCACTTTGCAAACCATTGCATGACATAGGGGTTAATGTTCAGATGGATGGGTATGTTGATAATACCAGAAGGAGGAATGGTGTTGAAAGCCTATGAGAGATCTAGGTAGCCTGTGTGGACCTCCTTACCCTCATCTAATGCCTTGGTAACTGTCTCTAAGAAGTCCACCAGGTTTAGGAGGCATGGTCTGCCCTTAACAATGCCAAACTGGGAGGGGTCAAAGGTTTGGAGGTACCCAATGTCTCTGTGACTGAGATCCATGATGTGCATCATAGCCTTGCAGACCAGGCTAGTCAGGCCTATAGGGAAATAGGTCCCGTGGTCCATTGTGGCGCCACCTTTGTGGAGTGGGATAACTGTTGCTGTGTGCCATTCAGGGGGCCCTATGCCCGATGTAAGGCTATTACTGAACATGGTGCATAGGTGGGGAGCCAGTACGTTCTGAAGTTCATGTAAAATGCAGCCTGGGATGTTGTCCGGTCCCATGGATGCTGTGATATTGGCTTTAGAGTGTGCAGCTTTGAGAGGAAGGGGGGAAAGGTAGCACTGAACCTATCTGCCAGGATGTTGCCAATATCAGTTGGTTCTGTAATGTTCGTGCCTTTGTGCTGTAACTCAGAGCAGATCTGGTTGTTGACATCGAAATATGCTTTGTGGTTGTTGTTGGAAATAGTGGTGGTTTAGTTTTCATAGCTAGCTTTGGAGGATCTTATAAGGGATCTCACCTTCTTACTGAGGCTGGCCAGGGAGCTCCTCCACACATGGGATTTTACTCTCGTTTGTAACAGTGTCTTCCTCCTGTAGTACAGTTTATTTATGGCAGGGGACCAACAGATTGGTTTCCTTAATTTGGAGTATAGCATCTTGGTTCTGTTTGGGATAGCACAAGCCATGCACTCATGTAAGTGCTTATAGAGTGCATTTGTGTAGGATTCAGCAGTTGTAACAGTATTGTCCATCTGTATGGGTGTCATGCCGTTCACCATGCCTGTCTTAAGAAGCATGTAGTTGGCTTTGTAGACATATTATACTGTGGTTCCCTTAATGGGGGTGGGGCGGGATGTGGATATCAACAGTGTTCAGCTCATGGTCGGATCGGACCAACAAGGAGTTGACTTCACGTGTGGAGCACCGGTCACTCATGTTGGTAATGCCTAGGTCTAGGATATTGTTGCCCCTGGTGGGTGTGTGGATATGTTGATTCAGGGCATTCGTATTTATGAATTCCAGAAAGCGCTGAGCTAATGTGTTGGTACACCAGTAGTTTTCCCAGTTAATGGTGGGGTAGATTCAGTGAGACTATGTGATGAGTGTAGTGTGGTGCGAATGTTTACCTTCTCCACATGACTGCCAGGGTCATGCTTGGTTGGAGAGAGCTTTACCTCCAGTTTGGCTAGATGAGTGCATCTCTCACAGGTTGTAGTGTTGGGTGGTAGGTGGAGATGCTTGTCTGTGTACATGAGGCAATGTGTACATTGCCTCAAGATGTCCAGATTCATCAGATAGACAGGTGAGAACACTGACAGTTGACTCTTGGACATGCCTGAATATAGAACTACTTTCACCCAGATAAGTGAGGAAAGTGAGTACAAGAGCTATTTTATTCTAAGCAAGTGAGAAAAGTATGTACAAAACCTGTTTACCCTTACCTCTAGGTAATGAGGAAGATTGAGTGCTATAGTAATTATTAGCTTACGTAGTGCTTACAAGTTCTGAACAAGTGCTGAGCATGAATAAGCAATCCAGATAGGGTCTTGGATAACATAAACACACAGCCCCCTCCCCCAACAGGTACACAAGCATATATTCATGTACACCACAGGGCCCCTGTACCCACAACTATGCAGGTACAAGCTGCACTCAGGCTGCATGAGACCTGTTCACATCACAGGTTGTATCATACACATATGGCAAAACAAGATGCTGTCCATGTACACATCATGTAAAAAATAGCTCCATGTCAGGTTGTGTACACACTGAATGGTGCACACCAACAGGTATCACAACCCACAAAGGGGGAGACACCACTCATAATGGGAAGTACTGCACTACTACCCTGCTGAGTCTGGTCTGGAAGGCCATGAACCTTGATCAAATAATTGATGTCAGCAGTACAGATGTAGATGACAGTAAGGTTGATGTCACACTGCATATCATAACCTTGCCAGGTCATAGGACATCATCACCCATACTGTGTACCACCTACACTCAGTATACTAGATGTACATTCCTATGTCACAGGAGTGTTTTGCAATGGGACTGCTGGCAGAACCAACACTACAGAAGGTGTCTGAATAATACATGCTCATCACACCAGTGGCAGCTACAGTATGTCAGGGTTAATGAATTTTATTTCCCCTCATTGTATTCCATACCTCACAGACAAACAGAAGGCATCTGTCTATTGAAGTATGTGAATGACTATGACCTAGGAGCAATAGCTGACTCAGGAGTGTTGTGGACAACATACAGAAGGGGCTTTGTGGGTGAGGTGCGTGCGACATATGGCCACAATCTGACAGCTACATATTGCATTGTCACCTCTATTTTAATAACCCTGTACCCATGAACTACCACCTAGGCAGCAGTCAACATAATGGACACTTGTGTGTAAGGGATGCAGCTGGGCAGTTGTCTTTCCTGTGATAGCTACGTCACCACATCTGTCAGGTAGTCATATGTGGCAACCCTAATAATGAGAGGGTGCCATCCATGAATTTAGAGATCATTGTCCAGCCATACACAACACTCAAGTGACCCATATCAGATCTCATATTTACTTTAAGGAGTATTGGCCATGTGCAGATGGCCTACAACAGCCTTCCCATCCCCCATCTCCACTATGTAGCATGATGCATAACCTGAATAAATCCATGTCCAACCCAGTGATGTTGGACATGCTACACATACTCATCCTAATATCGAACACATACTTCATGGACATCTACCTTCCACATGCTGGACAGATCATTGTCCCATACACTTTACATAGTCCTGCCATACTATGCATTCCTGTCCGTCAAAGCTGCACATGGCTCCCCTCTCAGACATGGTGTGATGACCGCATGGTAAATGTATCATTAACCCTGTGGATCAGTAATGTGGCACCACTCCACCTGGCCCCACAGACCCGTCTGTCGGCTACTGCCAGGTAACCTTTCATCCTAGAGTCATACATGGCCCATGGCATCTAGCCCATTAGTTGACTTTGACTGTACATGTTATAGTTGATATCCATCCCTGTAAATACCATCTGGCTAGCCAGCGTCCCATGTGTATCACATGTGCAACACAGGTCAGCATCCACATGGAGTATGATCAATGTAATCAGGTGACACACACACATATATGATGATAATATGCACTCAACATTGAGTGTCACATGTGTGTGACACAAACATGTCAGTGTCATGTAGGTTTGCAAATACAACACATGTATGTTCAGCTGTAGCTCTGTATGTCTCTGTGAGTTACTGTGACCTGTCTCCATCATTATGTCTTCCAGGTATGCCGTGTGCAAGGCTACCCCCTTTTACCCGCTTGGAGGATGAGGCCCTCATCCCATACCTACTCGACAATCATGATATCCTGTTCAGCCATGTGCCACAGGATGCACAGCAGTGGGATGCCCTGTGGATGGAACTTCACAGGAGAGTTAATGATGCTGGTGGCTGAAACCCCACATACCAGCAGGTGCACAGACACTGTACAGACCTCATTAGATGGGCGAAACAGCGTGCAAATGCAATCACCAGGGTACAAGGTGCAACAGGTGGTGGACCACCAACCCAGCCCCCACTCACACGTACCGAGGAGCTACTGGCCAACTTGGGGACACTTGCAGAACCACATCCACAAGCCTTAGCCGATATTGTGGAGGTGGGTGTCTCTCAACCACTGAGCCTGGAGTTGTCTGGTAAGTCAGTACTGCACCTATAACAACCATATTCCATATAGTTGCATGTGTCACTGTACAATATGTAATGTAACATCATATGCAAGGCATGTATACACACATGCCACATACTATAGTATGCTACTCTGTGTATGCACACATGTGCATACACCGTAGTATAGTCTAATGTACTGGTGTATGTGTTATGCACATTGCACCCTGTAGCCATTATACAGGTGTGGATTATGCTCATACTGCTGTGTTACTCCTATTTAGGTACCTCTAGCATTCTGCTGTGACAGTAGCCCGTTGCAGGTGAGACTGTTATTATTTATCAGGAATCGTAATGCACAAATCTATCTGCCATGTGACCATTTACAACATGTACACATAACGTATGGTTCTGTCACAATATACAGGTCGGACCTGCAATGCATCACAATGACAAACCATGTGCAACACTTGCAAACTATGTGAATCCTCTCACCGACATGAATCCTCACAAACCATCATTGCCAGATGTGTGAACAGCTGTGCATACAATGGTGGAGGTGCTGTTCACTTTAGGGACATACTACAGATCAGAACCACACATGTGGTGATTACAAACAGTACTACACAGTTGGCTGGAGTATGGCCAGCCACAGGATTCACTGGTGTGGATCATAGCCCTGCCATGAATGTCACACAATGTAATGTGTTATCTTGACATGTCCATGACATCTAGTAGCCTGGCTGCAACACTGCCTACCTAACCTGAAAACATATCCCACATACCACCCTTTATCTGCATAACCCTGTCATCAGTGGAGCATATATGTCATATGGGGCAACACAGACATATGAAATAGATGCCTGTCACAATAATTTGGACAACACATGTACACACATGGCCATGGAGGATGGCCAGAGACATGGAGCAACACACACAGTAGACGTAATGTGCTTGTGTGTATACCCTGTCATACAATGGCTACACATGGTCCAACTATGGCCTTTGTATAATGGTCATATTGTAGATGTGGATCACTAGACATCCTACAGGCCTGTGCACATCTTGTGTAGGCATAATATCAATCCACTACATAAGATGTGTTGAACATCTTGAGGGTATCTTGACATGACAGCAGTCACCTGTACAGTATCCACATCAGCCCACAGATACAGTACATTCCCCTTGCTGGTGTTGGACATCAATGTCATACTTGCTCCTTGTGTGTGTGTGTGTGTGTGTATGTGTGTGTGTGTGTGTGTGTGTGTGTGTGTGTGTGTGTGTGTGTGTGTGTGTGTGTGGTACACAGATGTCATGTGGGACATGGTGTACCGACGTGTTCGCCATGTCTGGCCATTGTTGCCAGGCAGCAGCAATACAGTTACAGATGAGCATGGGTGTCATCCATATACCCATCAGTGACCTGTGTCACAACTTCCACATCATGGTTTAATGTGTATACACCTCAGTGACGTGGGTCACATTCCATAGTATATATGTATTGTATCTGAACACAGTCATGGCTATGAACTCTGTCTGTAACTCACACTGTATAGCACTAGAGACGCCTCATGATTCCCTGCAATGGCCATGCACATCAGCTAAATGTGCAGTATATCTGTAGGGCGGACAGACAACACTGCATTGGGACACCATTGCCCTACTGTATATTTGACAGGATACCATTGTGTTAAACATGTATGCATGTCATTGCACACATCAGCAGATCACATGTCATACTACATGTGATTGTCAAGGTCATATGCTACACATCAGGTAGGTGTACTGTTAACCTGTGCTGGTCTACATGGTGTAGCACAGGGATGTATGCTAACTACTATGATTTTGTAATTTGCATGCCGTCTGCTATGACACATGCATGTTGTTGTGTGCAACTTAGGGATGTATGATAACTACCGCTATTATTGTCTGCGCTGTATGCAGTCTGCCATATCACATGCATGTTACATGCCTTCTGTCATATCACATGCGTGTGTGTCTGTGTGTGTGTCTATTGTGTATATTGTAATGTACAGTTCTTGTCTGCCCTCACAGGTGATGTAGGTGCATTGCCCTCCTCTGGTACATCTGATGTTAGTGTCCTCACAGACTCTAGCAGTGATGATGAACATATGATTGAGTCACAGGCAGAGTTGTCAGGGGCTGAAACTGTGCCATTGGTTGCCATTCCATCTATATCCCCCTCATCCTCGCACACAGATCCTATGCCTGCACATACCCCATCATCAGTGGCCATAGAGGAAGGACAGTTGGCGCATGGTTGCTTGGAACAGGAAAGTGTGGGGGCTATGGAAGGTGTGCCTGCACACCATGGTGTCAGACAAATGACTGGTGGTACCCCACACAGGCATGTGGCCAGTGCTGCTCGTAGGAGGACCTCTGGCCAACATGCTCCTCCAAGACAGATCGCAGCAGCTGGTGTCACCAGACACATGTTTCAGGCTGTAATGGAGGCACAGACATGTGCTGAATGGCACAACAGAGAAGATCAGAGGCTACAGAGGGCTGCTGTCCGTTCTTTAAACAAGATCCAGGCAATAGTAAATGCTCAACAGCAGATTGCTGATGCTTTGGATAGACGGTTGGGTGACATGGTTGGAGTCCTTGACCTGGCATGACAATCCGCGAGTGTGAGCTGTCTGTGTTGGAACCCCTGGTAGGAGTGAGGCATCGGGCACATGGATGTAGGCCTGCTACATCACCTTTGTCAGGTCTACATGTATAAGCTACCTCACATGTCCGCTCCCATAGTGACGGTAGCAGAAGCAGTGCATCTGGTGCTGTGCTGTCCACACCACAACACAGCAAGTTATGTGCACGTGGCCTGGGGTGGTCCCAACAGGGACACGGTTTCAGTGGACAAGTGACATCAGACAATCTGCACCTCTGCCTGGTAGTGCCCGTGCAACCCCTGGCAGCCACAGGTCACATGTCTGTGGCCGGACACCGTGATCTGTAAAACCTCACCTGTACAGTCTGCAGCTGTCAGTAATACCCCTGTGTAGGCCAGACACATGGCAGAACTGTGTGCATACATACACACACACACTGGAAACATATGTAGGGCACCACAACACACACATGCATAACATCCACACATGCCCAATTAGATCATAGGCCCCAACCCACACACATGATGTCATCCAATGGTGCAGCCTAGGCCTCTGGCAAACATTATCACTGTGTGCATATGATGATGCCTGTGCCGCATCCCTGACATCCACACCATCGGTGCAGGGACATGCTCATATGGTCTGATGCACAGGGTGAACAGACTAGGAAGATAAGTGTAGTTTACAATTGTTGAGTACTGTTGACAGGCAGCAGATATACCATGTACTACAGGTGTAAAATACTGTTAACAGTATGTGTCTTGTGTAACAACAGTAACTGCATGTTGGTCATGATGTTCTGCTGTCCTCCTTCAGGTCTAATTGAATGTGCCGGTGGATGTCAGTGTTTGCAGTTAGTGTCCCACATGTCAATGTGGACTACTCACAGGTATGTATGAATATACCAGCATGCACCATGTAGCTGAAACATACCAGTGAGAATGTCCCACGTTACAAACATGTCTACCGATCCAAAAGCATGATAGCTCTGTATTAAGCTACTGTGGCCACAGATGATGACATCCATAAAGGGTGACGTCACAGGTACAGTTACATGGAGTGGTGAGGTAAGAGAGTGGTCTAGCTGATTACAAGGGTAGAGGCCAGTGGGAAGTGTGATGCCTCATTGGGAATCAGTAATACATGTTCCCATGACAGGATGCCAACACACAACTGCACCCACACACTCAGGTATTGACACACATATTCAGTGACACAGTAACACACCCACACACTCACGGATTCACCGACACATTAACACACACTCGCACACAGTTGCTACTGGTGAGGTAAGGACCCCTGCCTATGTGCCAATCATCATTACAGTACTGTGCACCTACATGACGCGCCACAGAGAATACACATGTACAGGTAGTCAGTATGGCCTAAGATCAGGGACATCAACACAGATAGTAGCATGCATTGCCTGGATGGGGGGAGGGGTCTTATCAGTTCAGTATGGTAACACACATCCTCACCCCAGGGACTAGTCAGCCCTACATACATACACTGTGGCATTCAGTATTTAATACACCTATGTCACGCACATACAGATACCTCACATGTGTGAGATACACGCCCCTGCCTATGTCCTGCTTTCTACATTGCAGTCTGTACAGATGTGTGCACTAGTGCACAGGAGAGTGAGTAACAATTGAGATGTATTCCCCAAAATATGTGACATATATGGACACACACGTAACCACACATGCCAGTACTGAGAATCTCAGGCCTGCCTAGCTCATGTTATGTACGTCAGATGTACAGCAGTATTACATGCATTACAAACTGTACTGACGCTTCCTGTGGCAACAGTGCTGATATATGCACATGGGACGTCTTAACTATTTACAGAAACACAGGCTTTAATGAAGCTTTCGGGCTCTCAACCCTTCATTAGCATATAACATTATACATTTCAATCCATTTAAATAGAGGAAACAGTTAAAATCACATAATCAAACCAGCCAATAAAACATATTAAAAAGAAAAGGAAACAAATACATCAAATTCTGTAAGGAAATATGTGTGAGTCCCTTTATTCTAAAAACCATCATGGTAATATACTTAAGGTTATTTGTTATACTACAAAATTAATTATGTATTATAAATTACTCATTTGGCGCTTCACTAATACTGGTTTAATAGTAGAAGTACCATTCAAACCAGGTAAAGTGTCAGCTTGTAATCTTATTATCCATTCTAGCTCTCTCATATCTAAAAAGTTGTTAGTATCGCCCCCCCTCACACCCACTTGCACTACATCTATACATCTAAACTTAAAAGTGTGGTTGCTGAATTCATATATATGCTTAAATAAAGCATTTGTCTGTATTTGTCTATTTATCTCTGATCTATGTTCGATTATACGGTCTTTGAGCCTACGTATAGTCCTTCCTACATAAAAAGCCTGGCATTGCATGCAGGTGGCGAGGTAGACTAATTTCATAGTATTACAATTAGCACTACAATAAAATTGAAATTTTTTACTTGTGACAGGATGTTTAAAGGTACTATCTGTATCTAAAATGTCAATGCAACAGCTACAATTGTAACATTTATAAGTCCCTATCTTACTATGTATGGTATTATGTTGTTCCACAAAATCTTTATAGCACAACATATTCTTTAAGCTTTGACTATTCCTATAGGAAAAGTTGGGTTTGGGGCCCACTATTGAGCTGAATTCAGGCATTGCCATTAAAATTGGCCAATTTTTCTTGATTATTTCACATATTTGGTTAGAGTAGCCAGAGTATGTGGTAATGTATCTCAGAGTATTTTCTTTCTTTTTATTAACTATCAGTAAACTATAATTAATATCTATCTCATCATCTATGAAAATGGGTTTATAATCAGTTTTTCTGCCCTCTGTTGTTATTTTTATAGTTTTATCAATAATACTTTCAGCATATCCACTTCTCAAAAACTCTGTTTTCATATTTGTTATTTCATTAATGTATATTTGTTCATCTGTTGTTAATCTACTTATTCTTATAAATTGTGATTTCATTATACTTTTAAATACATGTGAAGGATGCATACTAGTACTATCCAAGTATCTTATTGTATGCACGTCTTTCTTATGTACCATAGTTTGTATCATGTTGTTCTTTTTATATAACTTTACATCCAAAAATATCATTTCATCTGGTGAGAAGCACATTTTAAATTTTAAAAAATTTGTAGTATTATTAATGTATGTCGTGAAAGAATGAAGTTCTTCTATCGTGCCATCCCATACGAAGAAACAATCATCTACGGATCTTACATAACTTTTTACATGTACATTCAGTGCATTTTTATTACTTAAAATAAATTCCTTCTCCCAATGGAAAAGTACTAGATTCGCAAAAGTATTTGCCACAGAAGTACCCATGGCTACTCCAGTTAATTGTTTATATGGAGTACCATCAAAAATAAAAATATTATTAGTTAGTACCAAATGAAGAAGAAAGTATATATTTTCCACTTCACGAGATTGCTTAGTCGTGTTAGAAAGTAAGAACCTTCTAATTGCCTCTATGCCATAATCTATGGGAATAACCGTAAATAACGATTCCACATCCAATGTTACAAAAATATAGTCATAAGGCGCATTTTTATACCATATACTAAGATTCTTTAAGAAGTGTGAGCTGTCTTTTATTATGCTACCACATTTAGGTAATAACTCAGATAGTACATTCTGTAAATATTTAGATATAGTTTCAGTTATCCACCCCTTACCTGAGACTATAGGTCTCAATGGTGGTTGCTCTAAAGATTTGTGTATCTTTGGAATTCCATATATTTGTGGAATTTTAGGGCATGGGGTGGAGAAATAATTAAACACATCTATTGAAATATCATTGTTTAACTGCATGTCATAAATAGCCATGTTCACCTGTGTAATACAGTTTTCACATCAGGAAAAGTAATCTTTTAAAAGTATCAGTATCAGATAAGAATGCAGTAAATTCATTCATATAATAAGTTCTGTCCATTAAGACTATTGCTCCACCCTTATCTGCTTGCTTTATAATTGTATCTTTCTCATTCTTTAAATATTTAAGGGCTTGATATTCTTTAAAAGAAAGATTATAGTTCCTTTTTGTTGTATCACATTTAGAAAACATAGTTCTTAATTCAAGTTCAACAATATTTATAAATGCTAGAATAACCGGAGACAACTGAGGAATAAATAAACTTGATTTTCTACATACAGCACTATTTTGAACTGAATTTTTAAATATAAATTTTAACATCAAGCTTCTAGCAAACAGTTTTAAGTCTATAATGGCACTTACAACATTATCCATAGCAAAGGGAATAAATTTCAAGCCTTTGCTTAGTACTAATAGCTGCTCTTGTGAAAGAATCCTTTATGCTAAATTTAAAGTACCTTGTTTTATTATTGCAGTCTCTCTTATCGGCGTATGCTTTGTTGCTTTTCTTTGGACTGCTGTACTTCCTCTTTGCCCCTTGAGTTTGAGGCAATTCCCCTGTCGCAGATATCAAGTTGTTTTCTGTGTTTATTTTTTTCAGAGAAACCCTTTCTGGTTGTTGAAGTCGAAAGGGTAAAAAAGATGAAATTTCCGTCTGCCTCTTTCCTTTGACATCATGCAATTGCTCTGGTGGTGTTGGTGTCTTAGGTAAATCCAAAGTTACATTTTCTGTTGCTGAAGTTAAAAGAACTTCTACGTTGGTTTCCACTGGTCGTTGGCTTGCTTCTTTCTCATTAGCTTTCTCAGCTCCACACTGAGAAGGCATTGCGTGTTACGCTTGACGCACTCGCTGATTGGTCGGGATGTGATTAGATGTGCCAGGGAGCGTAAATTCATCTAGACGGTCTAACAGCTTAGTAGTATTCATAGAATGAGAGTTACGCTGAGGTTGTTGTTTATAATTAACTGATTTTGATGGATATTTAAAGTCAGTTTTCGGCCAAGAGAAAATATGACCGTTTTTATAATCTTCAATATCTCGTTGTAATTTACGTTTCTTTTTGATCTCCAGCCTATTGTCCAGTAATTGCATTTTTTCTATGAAAACTTGATAAGCATTGTGTGAGATATCATTTTTAAGTATTAACAAGACTTCTTTATCACATTGCTCTATTTCCTGCAATAAAGTTTCCTCTGTCTCTTCAAAATTATTGTTCATAAGCTTCATATAACTTGCACTCAATTCTAAATTAAGCTGTTGCCATTTCACTAAAAGTTCCTCATAGGTATTACCATACGAGGGCATTTTGAGTACACGCAGTCCTCTAGGCACAATGCCTAGTTCAAGGTAGGCTAAGAAGCTAAGCCCCTGCCATTGCAGCTGTTTATAGCTACTAACCTTCTTTTCTAGTGTATTAATCAACGCAGTTAGTTTCGTTGTATCTTCAGCTACCAGAGTCTTGTGAGAGTTAGCATCAGGTAACTGGTTGTGCAATAATGGATTATTCACCTTTGTTGAGAGTCTCTTAATAGACAGAGCCATTCTCCAAAGAAAAGGATGAAAAATAAGGCAGCAGGTTTGAATTCCTCTTATCAGCGTTGTCTGTAGCACTTGTAGTGAATATAGTTAATCGAACTGAACACGTAGATATAACAAAATCTCAGCAGGAACACAGTAGTTACAGAAACACAGGCTTTAATGAAGCTTTCGGGCTCTCAACCCTTCATCAGCATATAACATTATACATTTCAATCCATTTAAATAGAGGAAACAGTTAAAATCACATGATCAAACCAGCCAATAAAACATATTAAAAAGAAAAGGAAACAAATACATCAAATTCTGTAAGGAAATATGTGTGAGTCCCTTTATTCTAAAAACCATCATGGTAATATACTTAAGGTTATTTGTTATACTACAAAATTAATTATGTATTATAAATTACTCATTTGGCGCTTCACTAATACTGGTTTAATAGTAGAAGTACCATTCAAACCAGGTAAAGTGTCAGCTTGTAATCTTATTATCCATTCTAGCTCTCTCATATCTAAAAAGTTGTTAGTATCGCCCCCCCTCACACCCACTTGCACTACATCTATACATCTAAACTTAAAAGTGTGGTTGCTGAATTCATATATATGCTTAAATAAAGCATTTGTCTGTATTTGTCTATTTATCTCTGATCTATGTTCGATTATACGGTCTTTGAGCCTACGTATAGTCTTTCCTACATAAAAAGCCTGGCATTGCATGCAGGTGGTGAGGTAGACTAATTTCATAGTATTACAATTAGCACTACAACAAGGTCCTGGGTTCGAGACTGACAGTGGGAATTTATTTTTCTTAGCAAACTTTCAAACTGAGTACAGGACCTGTCAATCAAAGTGCCATAAAGGCACTTTTAAGCACTTTAAACCAGGTCTGCGCTCGTTTGCGCGGAGCTCACGATCTTGACTGGCGGTGAGCTCCGCTAACACAAGCACACCCGCGCTAATTTCTTTGAAAGAAAAGAAAAAGGGGTGACAGGAAAGTGGTGAAAAGGGGTCACAAAGAGGGTAAGACAGTAGGGAAAGAAGCGTGGGATTTGCAGGAAGGGTGTGGGTAAGGCCCATATATGCCCATGTCTTTTGCAGCAACAGCTGTATATTTCTATGTATTTTGGTGAGACATTTGAAACCTTCCACCTCTGAGAGAGGTGTCAGGACAACATTAATATTTGTTGTACAGCCAATTGTAATTAACAGTTTAGATGTCCAGCGGACATGTGTGTGAGATGGACAGCTATGTATGGGGCGTAATTTTTTTGTGGGACAGAGTGCCCTTTTTTTTTTTTTTACAGGTGAGAGTGGTATACCAGGTGAAGGAAGTGGGGAAAGCTGGGAGGTAGGTTGGGTTGGTTAACAGACAAGACAGACAAGACGCATACAGGGACGGTGTATGACACACGTGGGGGGGTTACACAATTGACGGGGATGGAGGTTGGGATATCCGAGATGCACGAGCCCACAGATGACAACAGTGGAACTGATATCCCCACCCATAGGCAGTTGCCACTGTTCCTTCACAGCCCAGGACGGGGCTGTGCTGGGGGCTGTGTAGGCAGGGCAACGGCTGGGGCCGTTAGCTGTGCCACACGAGCCTCGAGCTGGTGTAGGGGCCCAAGAACAGTGTCTTGGATCTCCCTTCGCACCACCGACCGGACACCTTGGAGGGTGAGTGGACGAACCCCTCCGGCCACACTTGCAGAGGGGACGGGCCCCATCCTGCAGCGCTTCCACCCGAAGGTGGCACAGGGCCACCGGAGGGTCCGCCTGGCCACTAGTGCCAGGTGCAGTCGCCAGCTGAGGTGGGAGAGGTGGGTCCGCTGGGACCTGCCTTCCCAAGCGTTCTAGGTTTGTGAGTAGTTATGTTAGTTTGGGTTGGTGGCATTTTATTACATTCAGATTAGTTGTAACAGCATGCATTGGTATTCCCATCAAACAAACACCCAGATATGAACACCATTGAACAAGGGGCATATCAATATCACATGCATTATTTGAACAGCAAAACACGGTCAAACGACATGCAGGGTTGATTAATGGCAATAGGCCATCAGATTTGCAGGTATGAACAGGGCACATGCATGAACAGACATGCATATATGTTTGAAACGGACAAATGTCCATGATTAATGAAATGTTCACATACCATTATTTAGTGGATGTTGTTATATGGAATTATAGGGTTGGGTGGGGATAGAAAGTGATGACACATTCATATGTTACACATTGATTCACATTTCTAATAGGTACACAATTAAGTTGAGGCTGATGTTTCAAAATAATCTTTATTTTACTGTCATGCTACACCTGTTACACATACATCACTATCCTACTTATTTTGAATTTGATCAGATACATCATCCTGCTACACTTTGATGACAGGACAGGGGACAACTATGGCTGTTTAGTCTGTCAGATAATCATTCATTCTATCTGCAAATTGTTTACTGTTATCACCATATACAGATTTTGAGCTAGACATTCCAGATTCAGACACACTGAAATCAGTTTGGGATGTTAATTTGTACTTCCCACATGCATTTAGTTCTGTAGAAACACACTGAGGCTTATATATTCAGGGGTTATTACTACTTTATTTATTCATACATGAGCCTTTCTGTCACTCTCACACATTCTGCAACTTCACAGTTCAGGTTGGTACTTCTAGGCTTTGTTCACATATTAGACCTGTGGTGATTCAAACACTTTCCAACAGCCTCACTTCTGTCATGATTCAGCATTTCAACAGGGATATATCTCACATGTGACTACCTCAGATTCTGAAGCTGTACTATTGAGACTACTGCAGGTTACAGTATATTTAATTAATGATGGGACATCTGTATTACAGCACTGTTTAATTCTATCAATTATATTTCCAGTTACACTTGCATACTGATGAACTTGTTGCAGCCATACCTGCAGACTTTCAATTCCTGCTTGCACATTATATTACTTTTAATCAATACACTGCACTGTTCTGATACATGGTACATAATAATATTTATTTACAAGTACTGGGTGGGGTTACTAACCTGCATGGTGGCGCAGCACCAGCCTCGGTGCATCTCACGATTCATAGAGCGGACACCTGCAGCTGTAATACAAAGGGAATAATATTGGACTACACATCTCCATGGTATCAGCTAGTTGAAATCCTTACATACATGAGTAAAATGTGACTTACTCAGTGGTGGGGCGTTGGGCATTTGCCGGGCCTCCTGGATCCAACGGTTCAATTGGTCCTGCTTGCGTCTCTTCAGGTCCGCATCGTGGTGACGGACCTGCTCACCAGTGCGTGGAATGCCAGTAGCACTGGTCAGATCACGAGCCAACTGGTCCCACGCCTCTGCCCTATATGCTCCCCATGAGACCTGGCCCTGCATGAGTTGGGCCTCATGATTATGGACAAGGAGCCAGACCATGTATCTGGACTCCTCAACGCCCCAACGCTGTGCTCGAAAGCAACGTCCCTCACCTACTCCACTCATGCTGACTGCAAGTCTATTCTACAATCAGTTATGCTGTGTATTCCCACCTATGGGGCTTATATATGCCGCTTTTCCCGCACATTTCTCTGATTGGCCGTTTTGGAATTGTATCTACTTCACTGAAAATGCTTTCTCATGCTCCATTCTGGGTTTTATCCCATATATATGCTATTTCTGCATTTCTAGGTATTGCTGTCATGGCTTGGTGGTTTAGTTCCTTGACTCTAGTGCATGGTATCCTGGGTTCGAATCTGGCAACTGATTTTTCATTTTCCTGACAGGAATGAGTTGAGGACCTGTCAATCAAACATGCCAAAAGCACTTTTAAGCACTTTAAACCTGGTCTGCGCGTTTGCGTGAAGGTAACGCATGCGCACTGGCAGTTAGCTTGTGGGAGCGCCGCGCAAACGGTGTGCACTGGGATAAATCCTAATTGGCTACTGACACACATGTTAAGCTAATTGCACACAGTTTCAGTCTGTCTAACTGCAGCTTGGCAACGGGCACGCAGTTTGCAGCTTTTGAAACACTACTCAGCTACGGGCACTCTGTCTCACAGCAGCTTAGCTATCAGTACATTTCTGACTATTTTTATTATTATGTTACTTCAAAATATATGCTCTATTTCATTCCATTTTACAAAAGGGAATACATTTACATTTGTACAATACTGTCAGGGGGCTTTTTAGTGCTTATTTACAAAAAAAAAAAAAAAAAGGTTGTTGTAGGGGCTCGAACCCTGCCTGCCTACTCTTAGGCCGGCAACTCTACCGCTAAGCTATTATCTCTTGGCTTGCTTTGCATATTTAGTTCTAATAGCCTTTTCCACTAACTGCTGACTGTGATTGCGCTAGTAGCACACCCGCGCACACGAGCGCACACAGTAGCAAACATTTACGGGGTTTAACAAAAAAAAAAAAGGATTTAATTTAATTTTATGACATCTCTTCACTTTATACACTAATGGCCAGTCGGGGCATGTGTTGTATAGTGTGTTTATTCACATTTTCATGGCCTTTCTCGTGGCTGTTTACTTTCAGCCATTCTAGTCTTCCGGGGGCGTGTCCGCTTGCAGGGCTTAGCCTACAGACATGCCCCCTACTCTCTTACACGGACAGTGTAAGAGTTACTAGTGTGATTCAGCATGCCTCATGCACCTCATGCATATGCATGACATGCTGACATCACACAGTTTAACTGCAGCCTCCGTGTAAGAGTTATAACTCTTACACGGAGGCTTCCTGAATCTGGCCCAAACTCTTAAGGAGATTTGTCTGCAAGTGATAGGTCTGTGTCATTGTTCTTTAAATTAAGGGTCTCACAGAGCACTTTTTACTCCTGCTGTAAATGGCGAATTATTAAACTCTTAAATATATGCAACAGCATTCAAAACTTTTGAGTCCAGCCAAAGTCGCTCATATCAGTAAAGCAGTAAAAACAAAGTATTTCAATGAAACCATAGCATCTTGAGAGGAAGTGCAAAAGTACTGATTGACAACAATAGTTAATGTTAGATTAGGAACTTCTATTTTAAAGTAGTTATTAGACATTAGACAGGCTAAAGCGTAAAATAGGCCTAGAAATTGCATTTCATTTATGTATAAAAGACAGTTAAGCAGAAAGAAAGGATAACCTTGCTGGTCAACAGTTTATTAGAAAGGAAAGATAAGCATAAAGTGTGCAGAAAACTACAGAAATACAGAATGTTCTTTTCTCAAGGGAAAGATACAATATTGCCAGCTACAGAATGTTCCTTAATGGAATTTTAGATTAAGACCAAACCTGGAAACCAAGGGAACCAAGGCTAGGAGGGAGTGTAAAGCATCACATGGTTTTGGTATTATTAAAATATGCCTCAGATACAGTTAGAGAGGTCAGTTAAGGTTAGTTCGTTCATTTGACCTGTTATTACAGGGAAGATTACAGATACTCAAGGCTGAGTACAGAAGACAGGTCAAATAAAGACTATATTAGTTTACGTTGTTCAGTACAATCAGAACGTGATGTGCTGTAACTTTGAATACTAATTGTTTATCAGCACTGTTAATGAATACAGTATTCGGATATTGTGAACATTTAATAAAGCCTTATTGAATAAACTACAGTGTTTGGAGAATTAATTCTAAAAATTACAGAAGACTTGGCCCATAAAAGAGAGACTGGCACCTGTTCAACAAGAGTTTGGGTAATTACCAGATAAAGAATTTTATTTTCAGCTTCTTGTCAGTTGTTTCCAGTTAATTACTGTACAGTAGTCTTATCAATTCTTACAATGGCGAGCCAGCCTAACAAGCTGAATTAAAGACAATACTATATGCCATAAGGCTGTATGGCAAACATCAATTTAATGCATTTACAATTTTACTATTTAACTATGTTTCGTATGGAGATGGCAGTTTGCCAAGCACATCAGATCAGATTACAGCCAGCCTAGCAAGTTGAATTAAAGGCAGTACTGTATGCCATAAGGCTGCATCACAAAGACCAATTTAATGCATTTACAGTTTTACTATTTATCCAAGAAAATTTTAGACAGTAATGATAAATTCTTGCAGCATTCAGTACTACTGAAAAGTTAAATGACGTCAGCTAAAGAAATGGTTATGGTGAGACAGTGGCTGGAGTTTCACTCACAGAACAGTATGTTAAAATCTAAGGGTCACTAGACAAAATGTCAAAAAGTTCAACAGTTAAAATTGATTTTATATAGATGCAGAAATGTACAGTGTTACATTACTATTCAAAGTATGGTTCCAGCTGTTCATAAGTTAGGGTCAAGAGGAATTCAGTTATCCATTGCGTTCCTTATACTCTTATTTTTAGCTTGAAATAAAAAAATTATAAAGCAGTAATTTCCTCCTCTCCACATCTGCCTTAAATGTTAGCTTCTGCAGTGCTCTGTTCTTTTTGTTCATATTTTAATGCTATAAATTATGTTATATTACTTCAATGGTGATGCCTTAGAGAACTGAATTTGGGTTTGGTTAGACCTATGGAAAGGGCTCAAGGCAATACCTAATATTTTCAGTTCATCTCATATACTAACAGTACATATGTATCCCTGATTTCTACTAATCAAATATTCTTCATGCCAGTACAAGAATCAATAAACTATACTGCTCTCTATGTATACTTTGTTGAGCTGTGGAGAAAGGTTAATACATTATTATGTATTATTCATTTTATCATGAAATAACATTTTTCTATATATGTTATGGAGCTATTGTCTACATTATATCACAGTACTATCTTACCAAAACCACAACTAAGTGATGTTGCTTTTACAAAGCCGAGAGACCTGATGACTCAACCTTGAATTACATAGGTTCATAGAAAGTTACTATGCTAATGACCCTAGAGGCTTTACAGGCCTAACCATGTTAATCACAAGTATTCCCATTTGTTCTTTTTGGGTAGTTCACATAACAGATTTATGAACAGAGCAGGTCTGTAATCAACACCGGCTACCAACATCCATGAGGGACATGTGTGCCACCCCAGGGGTGAATTTGCAGTCTCCCATCCCATTATCTAGCTTGTGTTTGAATAGGGTCAATGAGGAGCTCTGTTTTACATGAATAGGACATCCATTCCAGAGAAATGGCAGTCTCTGGGAGGCATATCTGTTTCTCCTCTCCAGCATGTTCTGTTACTGTCCCAGGCTAGGTTGAGATGCCTGGAGTGAGTGACTCTTGTCCCATGTGACTTGCAGATGTGCAGCATTTCCGTTAGGGCAGGGTCACAGACTGCTCTGTAGGCCAGGCACAAGTCGCCTCTCAGCAGCCTATAAGATACAGATTAAAGTGACATGGCTTTCAGCCTGTCTACATAGGTCATGGCTTGGAGTCCCTGTATTTTCTTAGTGAGAAATCTCTGATGTCTTTCCACCTGCTGCAGGCGTCTGGTGAGATACATGCAAAAGGGTGCGTTATATTCTATTAGTGGTCCGATGAGGCTCGAGTACAGTGGAGATATAACATCACTTGACCTGGATGCTATGCCCTTGCTTATGAGGTGCACTACATAGAAGGCTTCCCTTACCACTGTGGAAATTTGTTGATCGAAGTTCAGATTACTGTCAACCTGTATTTTCAAGTCTTGCACCACTGGATTGGAACACAAGGGATTCTGTCAATAATGTAGTTTTTAGGGAATTCCATTTTGCCAAAGTGAATAATAATGCATTTTGTTTGCATTTAGTTTTAGACCATAGCTTTGGCAGCAATCATTTGTTTGTGTTAGCCCTTTTGGAATATGTTGACATCATTAGGGGACTCAATGATTGCTCCCAGTTTACAATCATCAGCAGAACTGGTGAACCAGAGGCTGTCTACTTTGGCCTGAACTTCTGAGAAATAGATGCCAAACAGTAAGTGGACCAGCACAGACCTCTGTGGTACTCCACTGGTGACAGGTCTACTGGTGAAGATGGAATCACCAATTCTGACAGAGTGTGTTCTGTCAGTGAGCCAATTGGCTACCCATCTAGTAACATAAGGATTAATCCCCAGCTGGGAGAGTTTCTCAATGATGCCAGAGTGGAGGATTGTGTCAAATGGCTTGCTAAGGCCGAGATAGGCTATATGCACTATCTTACCTTCATCCATGTCTTTGGTGACAGTCTCAATGAAGTCTACCAGGTTTAATTAGCATGATCTACACTTAACAAGGCCACACTGGGTTGGGTCCAGCATTTCATAGTTGCCTAAATCCTTGTTGACAAGGTTTATAATAATTTGTTTCATGGCCTTGCAGATGAGGCTGGTTAGACTTATGAGTCTGTAGTTGCCGAGGTCATTTGATGGTCCACCTTTATGCAGGGGGGGATTACTGTTGCTGTTCTCCATTCTGCAGGAACATAGCCAATTCTCCAGTTATGATTTAAGAGCACACCAAGTGGGTCCACTAGATCTTGTTTTAGATTGTTTAGTAAACAACTTGGGATATTATCTGGTCCCACTGAAGTCATGTTCTTGGCCTTGGCGAGTGCAGAAATTACCTGTTCTCTAGAGATACTAGGCAGAGGACTGGTGTCAGGTATGCTTTGGGATATGGTAGGGGGAATGGAGGGGAGAAGCTTTTGCTGATTCTGTCAGCTAGCAGGTTGACGATATCTTCCAAAGTAGTACGAGTGATCCCATCTACAACCAGTTTATCACATAGCTGGGCATTCCCTTTTAGACTTCAAATGTAGTTAAAGAAAGCCTTATGATTATCCTTGGCTAGGGATGCAATTTTAGCTTTGTCATTTGCTTTAGAAGACTTTACAAGATTTCTGATTTTCTTTTTTAGGCTTAGAAGTGAACCCTTCCTCTGCAGAATGATATCCCTGTTTCATTTGGACAAAAGTTTCTTTCTCTTTTTATATAATCAAGTTCACCATGTGTCATTTATTTATGTTTCTTTTTACTGGAAAAACTAGTTTTGATCCAGTCAGGTACAGCAGAGTTTATGCAGTTGCTTAAGTGTTTGTACAAGGCATTTGCATACACTTCTATATAGTGATCATTGATGTCTGCAGTTGTGGGTGGTATGAAGCTTTTTATACCATCACATAGTAGGCTGTCATTAGCTTTGGTAAAGTTTTTTGTAATTTTGTTCCTGTAAGGGTGTCAGTTCCAGTAGTTACTTAAAATGAGATTTATTTGTGGTGCTGGGAGGGTAGCCTAATGGTTAAGGTGTTTGCCTTACAGACACAAGGTGCAGGGTTTGAGTCTCACAAGGGATAATTGGCTAAGCTTAAAATGGCTTGCAAGGGCAGTTAGCTTAGTACTAATCTATGAACCTGACCTAACCAGAGAGGGCATCACTCATGGGGAGATACAATGACCTCCTCATGTTGCTGAGTGCTATGTCCAGAGCATTAGAGCCCCGAGTGGGGGTGCAGACTGCCTCTTTCAGAGCATTTGTGTTAACAAAGTCCAGGAACCTCTGGGCAAGCATGGTTTTACTCATGTGTGTCCCACAGTCTATGAAAGGATAGTTGAAATCAACAATTACTGAGGTGTTGGGCTGTATGATGAGGGATTTCAGTAAATCAAGGTAGGAGGTGTGCTTATCCTGGTTCATGGTGGGTTAGCTATAGCTAGCAATGATGTGGTGAGGTACTTTTCCAATAGTTAATTGGACATGGTCGAGTTTAAGAAAGTCATGCTGTTTTACCAGTCTTGAAGCGTATTTGGCTTCAATGAAAATTGATACACCTCTACCTTTGGTTCCTTCACACTCATTTTGAGGTCTGAACATGTGGAAGGCCAGGGTGCTCTCAGTGGCCTTGAACCATTTCTCAATAACTGCACAGATGTCAGCATCCTCCAATGTGAGGAGTGCTTCCAGGGAGTGCAGTTTCATGTTTAAACTCCTAGTATTAAGCAGAATTACCCTGAGTTTGTCTCGGTTAGATTTTGTTATATTGGAAAATTTGTTGTTTTGACATTGCCTAAAAAAAGGCACTATGATAAAAGTATGGTCCTTTGCCAGTATCCAAAGCCTAGGTGGGACAGGTGCAGACCATCTCTAGCAAAGCAGCAAGGTCTGTCTACAATATCCTCCCAGACTGACAGTTTTAACTATATTACACTCTTAACAACTGGGCCAGTGATCTCCCAAACTGCATTGGAACCCTGTTCAATAAGTATACACCTTAGTTAGTCCATTCCATGCAAATGGCTACACCAAGCTCAAATTCCACTGCAACATCCCATATAGCCCATCTTTCTTCAGTGGAGTTATGCTGCCAATCTTCAACAGTTCCCAGCTGTACACTTCAGCTCTCTGCCATCCTTCACTTTATTTTCCCCACATATTATCTGTCTTTCCCACTCACTCAGTCCACGTGGCAAATTTCAAAGTATTAATCATTTTTTTTCCTATCCTACTTTTAAAATCTGCAGCATCTGGGACTGGGATGCTACCCACTGGTGATCTTAGGAACTACTTCTCAGGAAACAGTTTTGAGGTTATCGCTTGGGTTTGCCCCGGTGAGAGAAGCAGCAGGGGAAAACTATATCCTAGTATTCCTAGAGATTACAATTCACTTGAAAGCCTGAAAATAGCTTCTTAAGAACCATCTTGGATTAAAGCTACTGCTTTGCTCGTGGTGAGTGAAGGAGCAGAGGGACATTCGTTCCTGCTGGTTTCTGATAGAACAGCGTGCATGGGACTTTACTGAGTGGTCTAGTTGCAGTTATGTTGAGAACTTCTACAAGTCTTTGTGCAGCTTGGCTTTCTGTTGCACCCATCAAGCAATCAAAAGTGTAATGACTCCATAAAGATCTGGGTTAATACTTCTCAGGAAGCTTGGGACTAGTGTAACATACCCTTATGCTTCTGTTGAGAGGAGTAACATGCATTTTAAATCATTTTAGAGTACCATTACTTTTGCCAATGCACTTAAACTGTTGAATTCAGCATTTCTGCCTGTGTTATGTGATTGCAGATTGTGTTACTGTGTAAGTTGATTATTTCCTGTACTTTTAGCTTGCTTACTCTTACTCACAGAAGAGGCATTAGAGTGGGCTTGTTGTGATTGGCTAAAGGGCTGTTCTGCTTGTTTAATATTTTTCTGAGACTGTATGAAGGTGTTGTGTCTGTACAGGGATTGACATCATGCACTGGTGGTTATCAGAGCAAGGACTTAGAATTTTAATTTTCATATAAAGCTACCCCTGCATTGTCTATAGTATTTAGTTGCATAAACAGCAACTAGTCTGCACATTGAGAAACACCTCCTAATGAGTTTAGTCTTAGTCTTGATTCCAACCCAGCTTGCCAGCTGTAAAACCCTCTTGTAACATCCCCTTGGATATCACGTAATAAGGATCTTTAACCATGGATATGCACATTTCTACTATCTCTGCAATCATTTATGTGGATATGGGCATCCTGAGGTAATGTAGCAATTGTCTCATTGTCTTATATTTAGTGGCAGCCACCTATCTCTTAAAGAGACTGATAACAGTATGTGACAGATGTATTTACATAGTGTCACTGGAAACAAGGCTTTCACACACAGACACACACACACACACACACACACACACACACACACACACACACACACACACACACACACACACACACACACCCACACACACACACACACACACACACACACACTGCACCTACCACACATAATATGGACCAGACACACAGACCCACATATGCTGAGGCTCTTAAATCTGATCTTCCTAAACTCCAAAGGCTTGCCACACATTGTACTTACAATAAATATCCTCAGCAACCTCAAAAGCACAAGAATGACACCAGCCATGACACATACAGTCACATCTCACAGCATCTTAATTTCTAAGCTTGTAAGGCAGACCACCACCCATCCCAATATTTTGATCTTAGGGGTCTCCATTGCGAGACACACAGATGTCCCAGTCAATAGGATGAGTAAGGAAAGAGTCACAGTCAGTTGTCTATCAGGGACCAGGATCTGCCAGATCATGCACACTCTCAGGTCACTGAAACACAAGTACCAGTATGACTTAGTCATGGTATATGTGGGTGTAATCAGCCTGAGTTCTACCTCCCTGGACTATTACAAAGAAAGACATGATGGAGCTTCAGGCTATATATACCAGGCTGGTATGAGTTTAGCATTAAGCAACATTCTACCTTCTTCAAGGATGGTGCCAAAATATAAACAGAAGATAATAGATTTTGATTAATTGATTTAATTTTTCTGTCATTCAGAGGGGTTTCAGTATTTCTCAGCCTGGTAGGATATGGTTGACAGACCATACTGCTTTGTCAGGGATGGTCTGTACCTGTCCCAGATAGGCTTTCAAATTTCTGCTAAAACCTTTTCCACACCATAGTGCCTTTTTTAGGCATTACTAGTCAGATAAACCTTCCACCACAGGAAAACCAATACAAGAAATTCTGAAGGTGTTACTGCTCAATGCCAGGAGTCTATACAAGAAACCCCACTCCCTGCAAGCTCTCCTCTCCCTAGATGTCATATATGTCTTTGAAGTTACTGAGATATAGTTTAAAGCCACATAATATACCTTGTCAGTGCAGGGTATAATGCCTTCCACACATTTAGACCATCTCATAAACAGGAGTTGAAAAAAGATGGAGGTGTCTTAATTTACATAAAAATCAAACATACTTCAAGGACAATCAAACAGTAAGATGCACTTGAGCAACTCCACATCCAAATTAAAATAGGTGAAGCCCCATACCATAGCCATTGTATTGCAAGCTGTAGGTCCCCCACTATGACCCAAGAAATCCTACCCCACCACAAACTAGTAATCACACATGAACCCAAATATGTGGGCCCAGAGGTGTCTGGGATTTGTAGACACAAACATCCTGATCTAGCTAGTCCGTATGCCCACTAGGGATGCTAACATCCTTGACTTGGCCCTCACACAGGAAAATGTTGCACCTCACCCCACCCCCACCCCTACCTCCTGTGTAATGTCCTCATGGGTTAGGTTGGACCATGAAACTGTCTCCTTTAAAATAAAAATAAAATTGCAACCCGGGATGTAGCTAGCACTGGAACTATAATCTAAAGTTTTAGCAAAGTAGCTACATTTGCTACCAATTCTACACACCAAGCTCACCATTACCATGCCTTAAAACAGCTAAACTGGCTAGAGCTTAACAATTACTTGATAGACTTTACAGACATAAATTATATTTGGATAATCCAACCAAAATAATTCTTACAACCACCCTACTTATCCCTTCCCTGCTCTATGGAAGCCTCATTTTCACCAACCTTTATACATCTGTCAGTAATAAACTGCAATTATGTTACTACAAAATAGCAAAATTTGCCTCTGGGACACCAAACTTCACACACCATTGCCAGGCCATTTCTGAACTTAATTGGTTTGAATTCCCCCATTACCTGTATTATACCCAACTAACTATTGCCCATAAACTGATATATAAACCCAATAACTGCCCTGCACTTCATTCTATGCTACAATCTCATATCCCAACTTGGAATCTTTGGTCTACCAACAAACAGCTTTTAAATATAACCAAACCCAACAAAAGAGCTGGACAAAGTCTATATTCCTATACAATTGCCCAATTATGGAATGTCCTGTCTTCTTCTATCACTCAACTAGACTCATTAAAAACTTTCAAATCTACACTAAAATGCCACTACCTCAATAATCATATTTGTTCCTGTGCGCAAAAGTCTAAGGCATCTTAAACAAATACTCATCCACTCTTTTTCCTTTCCTCTGTTAAGTAACTCCTCTCAACCTGCCTAATAACTTTCTCTGTGTCAACTAAAATACTCTAATATCCCTATCTTCCCATAGGCAATGTCTAGAACTGCCTAAGTATTTAAAGAACTGTTTACCTTGAAGCAAACTGCAATCTTTATTTGAGGGCTTTTTATTCTTAAAGTACTGCATGTTATTTTTATTTTATTTTACATTTGTTCCAGGATGGTCCAACTGGACACAGGTCCATTTTCAGTGGAGGCCCGGAGAGAAAAGCTCAACAGTAAGTAAAAAAAAATGAATAAAGCAGTATACGTTGATATGTAACAACAAGTAAGTACACAGTTAGTAAAATAATTAAACAATATGAAAAAATATATAAGCTGATATGAAGCAACAAGATATATATATATGCAGAAATAAACATAGTTACATAGTTAAACATGAAGTAATTGTACAATTTCATTCAGTAGTAAAAGCTTCCTAAAACTGTAGCAGATACTACATTAGGTGTTATAGGAAGTCAGGTATTTAGAGTGGTAAAACAGAGCAAATTATGTAATGCATGGGCATAACCAGGTATTCATTAAGTGTGATTTATGTGAGTTTTTGAAATGAGTAGTAACAGAGGCAGAAATCAGAGCAGAAAGGATGTTATTCCAGATTTTAGCTATGGTATGAGAGAATAGAGCTTTCCCTGCAATGTTGTTAGCCCTTGAGATACAGAGGAAAGATTTGTCGAAAGAGCAGAGAGGAGGATTTGTTTTATAGTGAGTGAGCAGTTGGCTAAGTGCTGGGGTTTTGTCAGGTTGTCTTACAATATTGTAGGCAATGACTAGCTGGTGATAATTTAGTAGCTGGGGAAGTTCTAGCCATTGTAGTTCCTTTAAAGCCTGGCAGTGGTGGGTTATGAAGGTAGAGTTGTTAGTAAACTTGGTGATCTTATTATAACATGACTCAAGTCTGGCAAGGTCAAGTTTTCTGACCTGGGTAAGAATTGGTGCGGCATACATTAGAGTGGACAATAGGTGAGTTTGGGCTAGGGTAATCCATGCTTGATTTGAGAGGAATTTCCTGTGTCTATATAGTGTTCCCATTTTTTTATGGACCTTTTCTATAGTTTGTGAAATATGGACATCAAAGAGCAGATTTTTGACAATTTCTACACCTAGGAGTTTGGTGTGGTCAGAGGGAGAAATGATGGTACCATTATGGGAGGAAATAGTGAACGATAGAGGGGTGGGCATGGTGTTGCTGGTGGTGAAAAGTAGCAATTTAGTTTTGTTAGGTTTTAGGATAAGTTAGATCTGAGTAATCTAACTTTCCACAGAGCTAAAGGATTCCTGAGTGAGTTGGTGTAGAGTGGCTAATGATGGAGCAGAGCAGATGAGAGTTGAATCATCTGCGTACTGTATGAGTGAGGCATGCTGTGTGGTGGTATGGACATTGTTAGTGAATATGGATAAAAGAAGTGGGCTTAATATTGAGCCTTGTGGTACAACTATGGTCATTGGAAGTAAGGGGGATAGTGCACCTTGCCATTGGACAGACTGCTGTATATCTGCCAAATAGCTTTTAAACCAGGCTATAGTGTTAGGGGCAAAGGATATGGAGGCTAGGGTGTCTAATAGTAAGGAATGAGCGACCATGTCAAATACCTTGGAGAGGTCTAAGAATATTGCAAATACAAAGTGGTTGTTATTTCTGTGCTGGTTGACTAGATTAGTAAAGGAGAGCAGAGCACTTGCTGTGCTATGGTGTTACCGGAAGCCATGTTGTGTGGGGAGAGGTGATTGTGTTACTTTAGGAATTGCATAACTTGAGATTGAATACATTTCTCAAATATTTTAGATAAGGGAGATAGAAAGGCGATGGGACAACAGTTTGAGTAGTCATAAGAATTCCCACCTTTATGAAGCGGAATAATATATGATACCTTCCATAGTTGCGGGATATATGCTTTCTGTATTGAGTGGTTGATAAGAATAGAAACAGGGTAAGATAAGGATTCAGCAGTTATTTTTAGGAAGTTGCCTGGTAGATTGTCAGTGGCAAGGGTGGTGAGTTTCAGTTTTAGGAGGAGTTTTTTAATTTTAGAGGTAGGAACAGGTGAGAGAGTAAAAGAGGGGATCATATCAGGACATTTGGGTGGGCTAAATTTAGGGTTATTTTTGGATAGTTGGGAGGATAGGGTTATGATAGATTATATGAAATGATGATTACATTGGGAGGCTATGTCCTTAGTATTATTGGTAGAGTTGTGAGTGGGAGTGGTAGTTTTGCCTGGTTTTAAAAGAGAGTTGCTAGCATGCCAAAACTTTTGCGATTCTTTTGAGTGTTTATTTTGGATACAAAGGAAATAATTCTGTTTATCAAGTTTGGTTTGTCTCTTGGCCTGATTTCTAAGAAGTTGTTAATTTTCTTTGGCTAGGCTAGTATTATCCCTCTTCCAGATTTTCCAAGCCTTGTCTCTAGATTTTAGCAGGGCTCTAGTATCCCTACTTAGCCATGGTGCATAGTTTGCCTTGGCTCTAATTTTCCTA